>NW_009926983.1:0-12579 GCF_000696875.1 Nestor notabilis | reverse complement strand
TCCCTCCGCCCCGGGCCGCCCTCCCCGGTTAAAGAGCCGCCAGAGCCGCACAGGCACCCCGGTACCGGGTCATCGCGCTGCCGCCAGGCTCTTTATCCTGCTGCGGGGTAGCCTAGGGGCATTTCTGTACCACCAGAGGCGCTTATTGCGTGGACTGGCAGTAGAGAACGCTGGAAAAGACCAAACGCACAGGTTGCAGTTTCAGAGGATTTCTCTCGCTGTTCTGGGAAGCTTTTGAAAATCAGAATGACAGGTACTGGAAGCTGCTGTAAGGCCTCCTTGGGGCCTTCTCCTCTCCAGGCTGAACAAGCCCAACTCCCTCAGTCTGTCTTTATAGGAGAGATGTTCTCTCTCAGAAAATGCAATGAAAATATTTACACCAATGGCCAGTAGCCACTTTCCTCAAACAGGTACATACACACATCCTGTAAGCTGCATGGGCAGCATATGCTTGTTCTACAAGGGGTATTTGCAGTGGATTCTCAGAGTAGCTGCAGGGTACATGCACAGCAGAGCCATCTTACACATCCTGAAATGGCTCATCTGGCAGTGGCGTTGCTCTCACCAGGTTGTCACATACCTGGGAATCCCGTGCAGGACACCGTGGAGCATGCAGCAACCTTGTCCCATGTGCCTGGTCTTTTGCAGCTATCATGTATCTGCAAAAGCCTAAGATAAACTTCAGTGGCTCTCACACTGCAGCTGGAAAAAAATTCTGGATCAAGAGGAAGGAGATGGCTTTAACCTCATAGCTCCAGTACTGGCCAGCAGTGAAAATACATGAAAATAGCAGCCTCCAGCTTGCACTAGCCCACTGGCTACACCCTTTCTTCTATCAACCTGACCTTGAAGCACCAGTAGCTACAAGCAATATGGAGAGTTGCAACAGGCTATAGCTTGGGGACTGCTGAGCTAAAATTGTCACACACACATTGCGGCTCCAGGACTGCAACAATCTAAAATGCCCCGTGGCTTTTACTCACCTTCTGGTCTTGGTGAATTATAGTACACTACATTGCAACTGTACCTTTCCGGCATTATTTAAAATCAGCTGCCAAGGGGACAAGGTCAGGGAAAGATGGGGTTTTGAGAGCCCCAAATTTTGTATTTTTTTTTTTCTTTTAATGCAGTAGTATCCCCCTGCGAGTGATAGAAGACATAGGAAGGAAGGATTGTATTTGGATGAGCTTGCAGCAGCTCTGCAGGCTTTCTTTGAACCCTCTCACCCTACAAGCCCTGTGATAGTTTGCCTGCTTATAACTGCACTCGAGGAAGGAGCAGCATACTCATGAGCAACCACAGGGACGTTTTCTCCCCCTACTCTCTCCTTTATTGCCATCTGGTTTGCTTCCCTCCTTCCTTCTCTTTCCTGCTCGATGGTGGTTCCCCCTTGGCAGCTGCTGCCAAGCGTTCTTGCCTGCCCATTGCCAGCTCGTCACTTGACTTGTACTCAGGACTAACAGGGACGGAGAGAAGCAACTTGTGCCAGCTTCCCACCTCTCTTGCTCAGTTGTCCAGCCTGGCATGAGGCCAGTGTCACAGTAAAGAGTATCTGAACAGCAGCTGCCATTGCTCCCAGGGCTGCCAGCCAATGAGGCCGACCTGCGGAGCACCAGGCAGACGGCATTGACAGGCAACAGCCAGAAAGGAACAAGGATATTTATTTTTCCCAGCCCTGATGATATGAATTGCTATGGCAGAAAAGATGTACTTTAAAAAAGCTTGCTTGTGCATGGAGTTTAACAACAGCTAGGCACATCTCAAGGCATTGAATGCAATTATGTAGGAGAGATGACTTAATAAGCAAAATGGACAGGCATTTTCCTGTACACTGAAGCCTGCTTTAAGAGTGATCCAAAACATTTCTCATTCTAAAAGGTGAGAGAAAAATAAAAGCAAGATGGGAGGTGAAGTATTTTAAATAATTTTTAATCAAGATACAAGCTTCAGTAAATACAGCACCTCCAGAAAATAATCGAGTCCCCATTGCCTGTGTCTCTCTGAGAAGTCATCAACTTTTTCAAGATACTTAATTTCACAGTGGCTGCCTGAAAAGGAGGACACAGTAACGAATTACTGAATGGTCACTGGAAAATGAGAACTGACAAGGAAAAAAAGAATAGTCTTATCACAGATTTCCTCATAGTCCCTAGTGCAGTGGCACATATGTACTGGGGAAAGCTTTTGTACAGGCATGCAACCGTCTGTGCCAATGACCCACTGCACACAGACACTGCAAGGAGCTCAGAAAGCTGTAGATTTGAAAGAAGTGCAATAACAAAGCATATCAGGAGGAACTTTTAAAATTAGATTCCCAACATAATTCTGAGTTTCATTATTTTGATGGATTTGAGTTGTACATTTAGGATTTTCTACATGTGGCATGTTACTTTTATTCTATGGCTATAAAAGTACAGCAGAAACTATAGAACTCATATGCAAAGGCCTTGTATTAAAAGCAGGTGATGAGATGCAGAGAAAGACAAAATGGTCAAATGGGACTAAGACTACAGCTACAAGATCACTGAGTGCAGTATAAATTCTGGGAGAAGGAAAAGATGCCAAGGGCTAGGAAAAAGACAGCATCTGTCTCTTGGTTTTTCTTCATGTGTTTTGACCAGCTGAAAATTTTCTTTCACAGCAAAATCCCTGTGGCTAAATGGCATTTGTTTTCCTCATTATTTTTCCACAACTCCACCCTTTAGATAAGAAGCAAATGACTCTCTATTACTTGTCACAGGGCAATGTAGAAGCATATAAACATGTTGACGTGTTTTGGAAAAAATTCCCAAGGGTTAGCTGAAATATTACTTACTAAACAGGCTTTTAATTTCAGATTCAGGAACATAAAATGGAGGCCCTGAAAGAAAACAGGTGAAGCTAATCATAAGGAAGACACAGGAAGGAAACAGACATTTACACTGCAGGAACCAGAAAATGACCATGTCCAAGAACTCATGGCACCTTGGTGGGCCACCAGACAGCTTCAGGTGTTGCTGCTGCATCATCTCCAGGAGGTAGCCAGGGTGGCTACATTATCAGAAGTCACGAACATGCCGTGGATACAACCACTGTCAGTGTGCTGTGTGAATCTCGCCTACAATCTCTTTATACTGCAATGGCTTAATTACAGCTAAAAGCAGAATAATGTGAGAGGGAGAGCAATGAAGTAAACTATTGTTTCTTACGATAACAAACCCTATCTTTTTTCAGGGGTAATTATGCTGAAGAGCCCAAAAGCAGCAAGAAATCTCTTTCTTTTGAGAGGTAATAAATAACAACAACAAAAATATTGTAAAATATCTCAGACTTCAGTCTGTAATAAAAGCTATAAAAAGAAAAAATAAACAAACAACTTTGTGATTCTACAAAATTTCACCTCTTCCAAGCATGTCCAGACCAGGGCAGTGGCTGGGAGAGAGGCAACATGTTGGATTGCATTATTGGGTACACAGAGGGAAGCCAATGTTCTTGGGAGTGTTTCAAGCTCCCTAGGCCAGACAGGATGTTACTCTAAGCATTCACTCTTACAGCTTTATTGTCACAGCCACACTTCCAGGTTCCTTTCATTGTTAACATACCATATCTGTTCTCTACTCACCCCTAGCATGCCTGAAGGCTAGAAAGAAAGCAACTTTAGTCTCAACATCTACAGTTTTTAACACACAGGTGTATTGGTGTGATCAGCTGACAAAGCTATGCTGACAGAAGACCCAGGGGAGATATTAATTTATCTCCCACATCTATATACAATCTGTATTAAAGCATGCAAAATCAAAACATGAACAGTGCAAAGTTCTCACCTTTGTGTTTGTTTGGATCATATGAAACTGTAACAAGGAGATAAGAAGAATTTTCCTCCATTAGGGTGATCATCAAACTGGCATAGCTAAAAGGAGTAAGTTAAACTTTATTATTTTGTAATTGTGCAAACATTCAAGCATGGCAACTAAAATATTCAACAAAGGAGGTAATGTATTTCTCAGCAGTGACAACTTGAACTCATCTGCACAGAAACTAAGCAGAGCTCAGTTTGAATTTCATGAGCATGAAATCCATGCTACACATGAAGCGCCACATAAAGGTTACTGTTTACTTCTCATAAGTAAGTATCAATCTTTTTTGCATGTTCATCTCAAAACTAACAGGCAAAACATAGTATTCATCTGCCACTGTCTAGAATACAGTACACAATACATTACTGGTCTTTTAAAATTATTGTGAATTCAAGACTATGTATCTAATTAAAAAACCCTTGGGGCAGGGTCAAACTACATTTGGGTTGGCTATAGGCAAGAATGGAAAATTGGAATAAAGGGAAGTGAGGGCAGAAAGAACCAAGGGAGGAGTAGCAGATGGGGTGAATAATAAAATTCAGATGAGACTTGCAGCTCTGCTTCTGCTGGGTTGGAACAAACCATGTATTTTCCCACCAAGAGGCAGGGTGGCTTCCTGAAGGAACCTCACAAATCTAGAGTAGAGCACTCTGCGACTGCAGCTGATGCTTGCGGTCCAGAACTTGTTTAGGTTAGTCCTTTGAATGAAAGAGGACTCATTGACAAGTGGCAGGGGAAAAATGTGTCACTGCATACATTAGAGAAAAGACAGTAACAAAGCAAATTTACTAACCGTTGTCTGTCGCATGGATTCACAGCTACTAGAGCTCCTCTGTCCCAAAACCCATCAAACTTGCCAACTATTGAGCTATAGGGAGATGAGGAAAAGGCTTAAAAAGACTAAAAAGACACAGTTATCTTTATTCAGCTACTTCTGTGAAGTCATAAGGATTCTCCAGCTAGCCATGTAGATTCCCCACTATCTTTTTGTTATGGTCCAGTATTTTCATGATCCAAAACAATATGATATGGAACCCAAGAAACCCTACTAGTACATTGCCCTGCTGCGATAGCAAAGAGGTGCTGAAACTGCTTAGCATTTCCCCATCATTACGGGGTGCAGAGACAAGGCAGGGAGGCAGGAAAGTAAATTAAACACGTTTGGGCTACAAGTCTGGGGTTTTGGCAATCATACACTGCACTAACATGCGTTCACCACATCAGTAGTTCTTGGCTACCTTCCAAAAGCCATGTACGACTTCAAATGCAGGTTAAGGAAGGTGCCTCTTTGTTTCACTATCACTAAACTCAGCACACCCAGTAATTTCAGACACATCAATTCCCAGCTACATGCCCAGGACAGTTAGCTTCAGCTTGTGATTTGTTTAATGTTATAAAAGCTAAGTTACACTGCTACTTGCCTCAGTTTAACACTGCCACAGATACTATTTTTGCTCCTTGATATGCTGGCAGATGGCTTCAGTGACCACCCAAAACCAGCAAATGGCCAAGACTATTGGGAAGTGCCTTTATTGACAGGTGGTAAAAGCAGTCAGGGTGACACTAGAAATAAGAGTATTTGGGGGTGGGGGGAAGGAAGAGCATTGTTTATGGTAATTATTGAAAGAGGAGTTTAGAAGGTGAGGTAGTAATAACATAAGCTGCATCATTTTAAAGAAAGTCTGAAATAAGTTTACTTAGAAAAATATGGTATGGACTTGTGCAATACCTTTCTGCCCACTGGGAGGGCGTCAGAGTCCAATTGCATCACCTCTTTCTTCACTTCTGTACTGGTTTTGGCTGGGGTAGAGTTACATTTCTTAATAGCAGCTTGTATGGGGCTGTGTTTTGGATTTGTGCTGATGATAATGTTGATAACATGGGGATGTTTTAGTTATTGCTGAGCAGTGCTTACACAGCATCAACGCCTTTTCTGCTCCTCACACCGCCCCACCAATGAGCAAGCTGGGGGTGCACAGTGAGAAGTTAGGAGATGACACAGCTGGGACAGCTGATCCCAACTGGATCCCAAGGGATATTCCATATCATATGGCATCATGCTCAGCAAGAAAACTGGGTGAGAGTTTGGCAGGGAGACCTCTGCTTGGGGACTGGCTGGGCATCAGTCAGTTGGTGGTGGGCAATTGTTTTCATCTGCATCACTTGTCTTTCTTAGGTTTTATTTTCCTCTCTCTTTGCTAAGGGTTTTAGGTTCCCCTCCTTCTTTTTAATTATTAAACTGTTTTTAATTTCAACCCACCAGTTTCTTTCTTACTTTTACTCTTCTGATTGACCCTGTCATCCCACCTGGGGGGAGTGTGCAAGCAGCTGTGTGGTGCTTAGTGGCCAGATGGGGTTAAACCACAACTTCTTTTCCCTGCCCCCTGCTGATTTAATTGTTAAGCCTCTGGCATCTAACCTAGAAGCTGATCCTGTATTTCCCACTCTACTCTGATGAGACACAACACTTTTAAGTCCTAACTTCTTTTAAACTTTGCCAAGACTAATCATCCAATTTAAATAACCAGCCTCTTAAAGGAAAGGAGGTATTTGAAGAGATAGTTAAACATGCAAAGCGCACAAGAGGGACAAAGCAAAGTCCAGTGGGGCAGGTGGCAAACTTGATCTTCTGAGGCTTGGAGGGTCTTTTCCTCTCTGCACAGCTGTTTCCCTCTCTGCACAGCTGAGTCTGCTGCATGACCTTAGGCAAGCCCCTGACAATTTTTGTACTTGTTTTTTCTTCCCACCTTTAATCTGGTCTAACTGGAATGGTGGAAGTGCTCCTCTTGTGTGTACCTTTCAGTGTATCACTACCCAATCCTTTAGCCCTACATTAGCTCCTGCTATGTGTTTATACGGTACACAGCATGAGAGATCAGAGTCTAGGTACTACTGCAACTAATAAAAATTAACACGTAAAGCAGAAATTCACATATATGTTGGAACCCTGTTGGATTTAAGCAGTGAAGTTGTGAATTCCTATCCCTGTGTATGTTGAGTACATTCAGTAAATGCAATTTTGATTTTATTAAAATGACAAAGTCTTGCAGTCATAATTGTATTAGGAGGTACAATGGTTGTGTAATAGAACTGTTTTACATATGTCCCAGAGTTCTCACAAAAAGCAGTAATTCCTGTTACTCTTTAACTAGTAGACTAACAAGAGTCTTTGAAATGCCTCATTCTCACAAAGGTCAGGAGCACATCTGAGTTCTCTAATGAATGCTAGGCTAATGGAGATCAAAAGGATTTGTTAGCAGGCCAGCCTCAGCAAGAGAGAAATAAGTTCAATTTCCATAATTACTGGGTAATTAATCAAATTGTCTGTATGTAGAAACTAGAAGAGTGTGTGCATTTTGCTAGTCATAGGCATCTGCTGACTGCTGCAGGGAATGCAGTTCATACTTTCACCATTACTGCAACCAGTACAGAACCATGCATCCAGAACATGTATTTGCCAATCTATTTTGAGGATGACACACTATGTGCCGGTCCCAGTAATATGCACTGAAAGTCTCATTAATTACCTACTTTTGGTTTATTTCATAGTAGTATTACCCCACGTTATGACGGAAGTTACAGGTTTCACCGTGCTACTTGCTACAAAACTTAGAACTGAATTTTTCAAGAATTGCTGACAAGAAGCTTGAGCAATCCTTGGGCAACTTGTCAACTCACAGCAAGAAGGATTTATAGCGATCTGCACAGCAAGTAGCTGCACTGCAGGGGCAAGGCGGGGAAGAAACCAGGCGGTATCTACAAAGTCACATTCATACACAGCCCATCTGTTCCAAGGCACTCACTTTGCAGGACTAGTTATATATAATACTATTCAAACCAGCTGGAGTCAGCTGCACCAGAAGTCTTAGCAATGCTCTATTGTCTAAAAGACTTTGGACTCTAGTAACGAATATTGGTGTTTTTTTCCAGTTTATGCAGATGAAGATAAAAAAAAAAAAAGGAACATTAGTAAACACCATGTTCTGGTGTCCTAAACCATTACTATTATGCCTGTACATGTGGTAGTTTTGAAAAGCCCATCCAAACAAGAATTAAGACTTCACCTCCTTTTCTTACTGAACAGCTATGGAACAAATGCTTGTTCCTGACAGTTGTTTGTAAGAAAAGCAAAGAAACACACCAAACTTCACCAAAACCTTATAATCTACAGAAAATCATGTCTGAGGAAGAACTGCATGAAAAGGGAACTATAGTGCAGGACTTCAGGCACCTTCAGCTTCCTACAAGATACATTATGAAACCAGAAATAGCACCACTTTCCTGCATGGTCTCCAAGCTACGCCAGCACCCATGTAGGAATGGGGACATTTTAGGACAAATTTAAATGTGCCTGCTGCCAATACCACTGGGAAACTACAGAGGACAAATAAACATGCCAGATGAATTACTGTTCGTGGCAGAGTCTTCTATGCTAGAGGCTTGAGAGAGTCCTAAGACCTCCTGTAGTCTCTGAACAAATTGTTAATGTTCAAAATTCCCCCATCAGCTGATATTTGAGCAGAAGGTGGTCAGGTGCAAAGCCACCACAGAATCTGAGAAGTGACACTTGAGGCCACAGAGCACAATGGGTTGAAACATTTTTCAGGAGTCAGTAGTGCAGACTGTGCTGAAGTAGTTTGCATTTTCTGTTGTGTCTTTTCAGTAAGAAATAAGGACGTTTTAGCACTAAATGTCCTTCAGAAGACATTAGTAAGTCAAGCCATGTTCATCAAGAGACTTGCAGAGTTACTGTTTGACAAACACTGGAGTGATGTAATGTACTTCAGGTCTAACAAGAAAAGTATGTTAAGTAAAGCATGGGATGCATATAACCAATGGGTACAGCTTACCTATGCATATATTAATCAAGAGTTTGAGGGAAAAAAATGTATTTAGTACTTAGTTAAAGGAAAAGCTGACTAAGAAGATACCTCTGTGTATATTCTCTACTCCTACTAAGCTACTCCGAGTAAGGGATCATGCTAGGGTTTTCCTTCACAGAATCCGCTAATAATGTTAAAGATGATTTGTTTTTACTGTAAAAGCAAACATGTTTTTCCACAGCTTTCACAAGACAGCATAGAACAAGCAGCCCATTTAAAGAGAATTAATGGCATCTTTACCTAATGATCAACAACAGTTTTTATTGCAGACTGGTTATTCACATTTTTCATACGAGTTAATAAGAGAAGACCTGTTCCAAATCTTTATGGCTGATTCAAATAAAATAATATGACAGTATTAATACATGTTTGGTCATAGAGAATTGTAAAACAAACTGTGTGTTCCTACCTGGACAAATCATAAATACTGCAGCAGTACAGGGAAATGTTCCCAGAGGTACTCTACGACAAAAAGCAAAGGAAACAATACTTATTAGCAAACTGTCTTTAAATATGCACTTGAAAGTGTATGTTTATACCTTAAAATATGTACATATGCTATTTTAAAATATACACTTAGGTGTAATGGGGAAGAACTGTGAGAAACATTTTTAGTTTTAATTTACTGAAGCACCACTCCTGATGCCCTCCAGAGAGGTTCTGATCTATCAATGCATGCAACTGTCCAATTTTAAAATGCATTTCCTTTATATTCAGTTGCTCCAATGTTATAAGAAGGCCAAAGTAATAGACTTAAAAGAAGAACTTCTCAGTCCAAACTTACAACGCAGGGCTTCCTTTCAGACCTCTTCGGGGAGACAGAGGCATAAAAGGAGAATGACTTGTTTGCTCAGTTATTGCATTGCATGATTAACCACACCAGATCATTCGACAATGCATGAAACATACCCGCAACTTCTTTGCTCCTGAAATCTCTGGGACTGGCTCCTCACAATAAGGCAGACTATGTTCTGCAAAAAACTCCTTCAGTGCTTGCTCGCTGACTTCCACACCAACAACGCTGTGACCCATGTCCGCCAGCCTGCACGCAGAAGAGAGAGGTCCTGAGTCTATGTGAGGCCCACACACTGGACCATCACCAAATATGTATCTCCCATGCAGCATTTGCTTGTTAGAGTCTAGAATCATAGAATCACAGAATGGTGTGGCTTGGAAAAGACCTTAAATATCAGCTAGTTCCAACCCCCCAGCCATGGGCAGGGACACCTTCCACTAGACCAGGTTGCTCAAAGCCCCATCCAGCCTGGCCTTGAACACTGCCAGGGATGGGGCAGCCACAGCTTCTCTGGGCAACCTGTGCCAGGGCCTCACTACCCTCACACGGAAAAACTTCTTCCTCATGTCTAATCTATATCTACCTTCTTTCAGTTTTAAACCTTTCCCCCTTGTTCTATCACTATATGCCCCTGTAAAAAGTCCCTCTCCAGATTTCTTGTAGAGAAACCCTGGTTTTAGGAAGCACTGGTATGTCTTATCCTGACTTTCCTATTTTTCATATTCTACTGAACACCTCCCCTCCATGATCTGAGCTTAAATTAGCACCTCTTGGCATACAGTTGACAAGGACTTACAGGCTTTGTTTGGATTCAATTCAAAATTCAATTCAATACAGCCCATTTCAGTTCACAGAAACATGTTCTGCTGTGACCTGCAGTGGCTGAGGCATGCTGTCCACCCAGCTGCCTCTGCGGCTTGGCAGTAAGAGGCAGCAGGGTGCGGCAACCTCTTTGCTGCTGCAGCTCGGCGTGGCAGCGACATGCGTCAGATCCTGCAGTCAGCCTCATAGGTGGTTGCCACGATAAAACCTGATCGGGACTACCTGATTTGATTCCTTGAGGATGCAGTTCAGTCTCATTTTTTTGGTTTGCGTCCCCTCCTTCCAAAAACCCCACTGGCTTATGCAGCCCCTAATTATAAATATAGCCCTCCCAAAAAAGTAAAAGGAAAATACTAAATGTAAAAAAGAGGAAGTTATATTTAGCCCAAATCATTTAAGTTCCCAGTGTGGCATACCACATGGTCCACTGAAAATGTGGTCTAGCACAATTGACCTCATTGTGGGCAGTTTAAGCTGGCACTGTCACCAAAAGCAACAGTGGCAAGGGCATAGCTGTCCACCAAAAATTCAGCATTCCCCAAGCTGAATTTGGGACAACCAGGAGGACTTTCACGTTAGTCCTTATCAACCCCATTCATGCTGCTATACAAAATGCTAGCAAATTAAACCAAATTTCCTCCTCCCTTCAGCCTCCAGAGATGCTGCTTTCCTACCAGCAGAGATGCGGCACATTTTCATTGGCCAGTATAAGACTGGGAATTCCCCCTCCCCTTCCTTCCCCACATCAAATAAGATTTTTGCTCTTACAGTCTGTGCTTTACCATTTCATCTCTACTGCTTTACCACAAAGCGGGAAAAATATCCTCAGTCCACTCCTGCCACTTAAAAGAACATCCAAATACTTCTGGAGGAGCCTGTAGAACAGACACATTTTACTTAATACTGTATTTGTGCTGGCACATTAAAAGCCAATTGCTACACACTATGCAAGGAAGTACACAAACTCCATGAGGGAACACAGGTTCTTAGTTCAACTTGCTTCATACCATTAAAATAAAAATATAAAATAAAACCATTTACCTTCCATTTATTTAGAAAGAAAGTAAATTCGATTTCTGTTAGAAATAAATACATTTCTGTTTGTTCTGTTTTCTGTTGGTCTTCTCAAGTAAACCAACCCGCCTACCTCTAAACGGGCCACAATAGACAGCTTACACAGAATGATTATTAAACTTTGATATCAGTAGAAAGAGTTTTACAGGTCTAAATATAAGTTTAATTGGTTGAAAGATTATATGATCAGGTTTCTTCTCTTAGGTCCCTGTCTTCCAGTGCACAATAATCCTCCAATGCTGCCTGCATATTGTTTTAGGCCCCAGTGTCATAACTTACGAACAGCAGTGCAAAGCTTCTGCATCAGAAAATTGAAGATTTTTAGCCAAGCTACTCAAGCTTTACAGTTTAAAGCCTGATCCAAGAGTAAAAATTCTATATCAATTTCAATCCTTTCTTTTCTCTGCTCTTTTCTGACAAATGTAGGTCATGAAAAAATATATATATTTTACTTTCAAGCTGTGCCTGTGTGAAATAATTTTCCTGTTGTAAATGCTCCATTTTCTATTAAGAGTTTCTTGAACGACTCAAGTGATTCATATCATGGACTTTCTCTGAACAGCTTAGGCAAGAAAGTGAAGTCACGTACGGATGCCCTTGTTGCTTGTGAAACCCAATGTTACGCGTTTCCCATTTCTGCAGCCATTCCTCCTCAGTCACCACTCTGTTTTTCTGTGCCCCAATATCAGAGTGCTCCAGGACCTCTGCTGCATCTGCTGAGCGGTCCATCGTCCCCAGTGAGTGCTAGGAGCTGTGGAAAAAAAAGAGAAAAATCACCCCCACCCAATGGATGGTTTGAAACTGGCTCTTACTTCCTAAAATCAAACAAAAAGTTAGGACAGTTTAAGAGATTATAACTTGGCGACTGTTTAAATGCAGCTGTATTGAAACTGATGGCGCATACTCCCGCAGTCCGTGGCTTCAGCAAGACTTTTTCCCCAGAGCGAAGCCTGTTGCTAAGCGTTAGGAAGCGCCGCTGATCTCCCGTTCTGCACTCATCTGGAGGCCGCCCAGATGCTGCCGGGCCCCGGGGGGGCCGGTTTATCGGGTGAGGGGGTTAAGGTGGGTGCGTGGAACTGGCCCAAGCCCGGGGCCGCTAAAAAAGAAGGCAGATACCGACACTTCTCACTCTCTCTCATGTGAAACCTACGGGCAGACCGCGGGGCCG
>NW_009926982.1:0-19684 GCF_000696875.1 Nestor notabilis | reverse complement strand
TATATGTGTATATAAAATAGTATGCGTATTATATATATATACACATATATATTTATAATATGTGGTCTGCCTCATTCTGAATTTTCTCAGTTCGCAGAAGTTTTTAATTCTAGTTAATGTAATGTAGTAACAGAATCTAGCTTGAAACTTAAAAACCCTTCTGATTGCTGAAAGGGCTTATTATAGAGAAAGGATCTAGGAACTTGCAGTTCAGAGCTCTAACTGGTCCAGGAACTCACCATACATAAATATTAGTAATAATGTGCATTAGTATTATTTACATGCATTAGTTCCATGTAATGTCCACACACACAAATGCTAGTAATTTCATTTGAAGAATCACTGTAATAAGCGAAAAAACCATTTGCTACCTTCCTATACCATATGTCCCCTTCCCAAGCCACAAGTGAAATATAGGAGTACACCTTTCTGTACAAAACATCAGATGGCAGATTCGTGCCATGGTGTAAAATATTGCTGCTGATTTCTTAAGAGGTGTTGTTGAACTTCAATTAAAAGCCATGAAAAGGTTCCACTTTAGAGCTGCTTCTGACAGACGAGATTTGAAACAGACTCATTTATACACCCCTTTCATTGGCTTTCAATAAGAAAAAACATTTGATATTCCTGTATTATTTTTTGATAAAAATAAAACCATCAAACAGTAAGAATATCAGAACGTGTTAAGTAAATAAAGCATTAACACAAATATTGGAACATTAAAAATTAGCAATGAGGTCTTCACATGACTTGTCAATTTTTTCTGTTTAACAACTTGAAGTTTTTAGCTAAAACATACATCTGCTTTACTCCCAGGTTAGGTGACATTGCAGATATCGCAAATACAGTATATAACCATAAACAAAGTGAAAGATGTCTATCTGCAAGCCTAACAGTAAACTTCTACAGATTACCTAGGCCAGAACACCACCTTCAGTTTCTGCGTTTTGTTTCTAAAACCAGAACAATCTGTTATTAGTCATTTGATCATGAAAACGTCATGTCGTTTCAAGGAGTTTTAGAGTAAAGACTACATTATCGGTTATGTTCTTACCAAATTTATCAGCTGAGTGTGGACAATGTCTTCCACCAGTACTGCAGTTTCATGGAGCGGCCTGCGAGCATCTCCCAAGGAAAACCTGTAAGAAAGAGGGTTATTGCAAGGTTATGAAAATGAGTATAAAACAACAAAGTAGGTGGTCTCCAGAAGAATAAAAAGAAAAAAATATGAGTAACAACAAGATCAATTCACCTGTATGTACAGAAATGGATCACCCAGTATAGTGCAGGAATATAAACCAAAGCAATCTGATGACAGGAACAAAAGAGCAAAACTGTACACTAAAGCATACCGTGTGAAAAAATGAAAAATTGAGGAAACAGAGGAAAATCCAGTTTATAGGATCATTCGAAAAAAGTAGGCAAAGCTGTAGTACTCCTACAGGACTCCTGTGCTACCAGGAGTAATTCTGTATTTGCAGCCTCCTTTGCTTAAAAAACATTTATTACCATATGACACTGGAATGTAAAATAATAATTAAAGCATCACAGATTCCAAACAAGTGCTCATATATGATGAACCCTTTTTTTTTGGTTAAGCGAGGTGTATATGTACATTAACATTAAAATTTACTTTATTTTTCTAATCTTATAGGGTATATAAAATTAAACAGGATTCAGTTATCACAACTATTCTTACTTTCTGGCCTTTTAATATTGAAAAATAATTTTTTCTTTCTTTCTAAGTCTTAAAATGCAAAACAAAACCACTGTGTGGTACAGTAGTAACACCTGGTTGCCATCATTATCATCTTGAACATAAATATCTTTTGTTCACAGTTTTACTAAGCATTCCACATACAGAAATGACAGGTTTTTGGTTTTCATTTCTGAAGACAACAAAGTGCAAGAACAAAACAGGATGCTGCCTCTGCAGCGAGATGCCTTCCCTGTCTGTGCTTAGAAGTCTCTCTTACAAGTAACTATCAGTCCCCTGAATGGCATGAGAAGCAGAAGAGATGCAATCAAGGTGCAGCACATTGATCTGAGAGGAAACAGATATCAAATCTTGCTCCTTTCTGATGCAAAAGGGTATGTCAGAGTTGATGTTGAAACATGAAGAGGGATGCAAAAATCAACGGCACTACTTGATTACATAGAAAATCAAGTTCCAGATGCATCTACTTTCTTCCTCCCTTCCTTACACTCTTTTTACCTTCAAAGCTATTTCTATCTCAGTTTGCCTTCACTGTTTTCCCACGTAAATTCTGCCAACTTCTTTCCCACACACAGAAAACTAGATACTAGCATGGTGGTTTCAGCAAAAAGTAAAAACCACCACACCTACCCACAGCCGCTTCCTTTTTCTCTGCAATGGATACAGGATTTTTTAGACACTAAAAAACTGTAAAGCTTTGATACTCATTAATTGTATTTATATAGCATTTGATACGTTTCTTGCTTCTAGGACATATTCTTTAAGATACCAAACAAACATTTTTTACTCCATTCTGTTACCAGAGGTAATAATTACAATTGCTCAAGGAGTTTACTCCTCCTTTTTTTTAATCACTCTTGCCATTGTACTTCTCCATAGCAGAGTAAACACGAAACTAAGAGTCAGGGGGCTCAGATTTTTGCCAAGTTGCAGAATATAAGGTAGGTCAAAAGCCAAAAGAAAATTCTTGGAGGGAAAAAAAAAAGAAAAAGGAAATCATTGGTGCCATTGCCTCTGGGAACTGAAACCAAACTTGATGTTTTAATATAACTTACAAATTTCATTTCACATGTGCTTTCCTTTTAATGGTTCATTAGAGTCTTTTAAAGAACCTTCCATTCACTGAAGTATAAACAAGTCTTCCTATGAAACGTATAAAAATTCTGTTGCAAATATAAAAGAGCTGTTTCCCCATAGGTAAATACTGAAGAGCTAATATACCAAAATATAACATTAGCAGTGTATCAAAACAGCAAGAGGATATGGAAGACTGTCCTGATAATAAAAGCATCTACCCAGTAGACATGTCATACAATAATAAAACCTTCTCAGAAGATCCAATTTCAAAGGTTTGTCTGGTTTAAGGAAACATTTTTACAAGGGGGTGATCAACTTACCCAGATTTTCACAGGAGGATTAAAATAGTAGCATGGAGAAAGAAAAGACTGCTGCAGCTCTTTTATTGTTTACTTTTCACTTCTATTTCTAATTTATTTAAGTTCCTGTAATAATGTTTCCAGGCTCATCAAAAGGGTAAATATCCAAGCCATTAAATGCCTATGTGAAATATCATGGTATACTATGTGTAAACACACACGCACATACTTGGCACATGCTAAGGTACAACAGCTACTCAGGGTGGAGGGACCCACATTTGTAAGAACCTCAAAATCTTGGGCAGCTACAGAAATAGATAAAGCACTTTTTCTTGATACATTTCTTTGGGTTTTAAATGAGTGCAAAAGGTATTGGGCCAGACACAGCAAAGTTTGCTTCAAAAACCCTGATGCAGAGCTCTCCAGGTGGCCAGACCACCAGGAGTGTAGACTGCAGAGACAGAAATCTGCTGCCATCTCCCATCCTCCACAGCCTTGAAAAGCTGTCCTGGCCAGAAAGGAAGTATAACCAGGGTGGCTGGGAGTGCACTAAGCTAGAATAAATAGTTTCCCTTACTAGGGCTTCTATTGGGTTCGTACTATAACAAAGCTGCCCGACTCATGTAGAATTTACCACCTTGAATAAATTTGATGAATCTAGCCTAAGAAAAGTATAACAGCAGTGAGGAAGGCTGGTGGGATATAGGCTTTTTTTTTTCTTTTCCTTTTCTGTTCTGCATCCTTCCTGTAAGAAGGATTTGCAGCATTAGAGATGGTACCTCCAGACTTGGGGGGATTTTATGCATCTGAAGATGTCACACAGGACAAGCATATATTTCTTAAATCCTTAGCAAAGAGGTATTTATTTGCTCCTGCCTGCAACTGGGGTGGGATTCCATGTGCCTGCAATGCCAGCAGCAGGAGAGACCTGAGTGGGTGGGTGTACATTGTGTACGTACCCTGGGCTGCATCACAAGAAGCATTGACCAGCAGGTAAACGGAGGGGATTCTCCCCCTCTGCTCTCGTGAGACCCCACCTGCAGTAGAGCATCCAGCTCTGGGGCCCCCAGCACAAGAAGGACATGGACCTGTTGGAGCAAGTTCAGAGACCATGAAGATGCTCAGAGGGCTGGAGCACCTCTTCTATGGATACAGGCTGAGAGAGCTGGGCTTGTTCAGCCTGGAGAAGAGAAGGGTCCAGGAAGACCTTAAAGCAGCTTCCAGTGCCTAAGGGGCCCAACAAAAAATCTGGGGAGGAACTTTTGACAAGGGCCTGTAGTGACAGAACAGGAGGAAATGTCTTTAAACTAAAAGAGGGGAGATTTAGATTAGATATTTGGATGAAGTTCTTCCCTGTGAGGGTGGTGAGGCACTGGCACAGGGTGCCCAGAGAAGCTGTGTCTCCCCCATCCCTGGCTGTGTTCAAGATCAGGTTGAATGGGGCTTTGAGCAACCTGGTCTGGTAGAAGACGTCCCTGCCCATGGCAGGGGGTTGGAACTGGATAAGCTTTAAGGTCCCTTCCAAGCCAAACCGTTCTGTGATTCTAAGTGGGAGCATAGCATATGAGTAGGATAAGGATAATAGGTTTGGGATCCATTTATCAATGTGGCCATAAATCTGGGCTGGATATTGGGGAGACCAATGGGTCTGTGATTTAGCTACTGGAGGCTTGTTTCAGAGACCCGTTTGCATGTATGTCTGAACATGAGGATTGAGGCTTTCCAGAACTGAATGACTGAGGTTGAGGATACCGGATTCGGCAATTCCTAACTTACGACATATGTTGAAGTACCAGACTCAGACTGTGTGTGCCTGTGAATGCAAGTACTTGCACATGGTGAAAGACACACAAAAATACATCGATGAGATTCAAAAGAAATCAAAGGACCTTGGAAGGTGTTCAGCCAACAAATAATGAGAACCCAGAGACTAGACTTAACTCACAAGCAGACAACTACTTGCTGACATCCAAACGTGGTTGCCTGTCTCAGAAAGCTTATCCCCATGCTGCATTTTTATACAACCAACTAAGCAGAATATGATCAAGATATAAGTGCTCACAACATACAGAACCAGCTAATTCACTATTACAAATCCAAAACCAGGCAAGGATCCCATAAAATCACAGAGGACAAATCAACTACTAAATATATTTGGACTGTGTAATATCTGGCTCATGTCTCCTCAGTATTGTAAGAATACACAGTAAATTTGTCAGCTGTTTGGCAGGGATGCATTTGGAATATGCAGCAGCATATTAATTCTCAGAGATGTTTCCATACTATAAGGAAGTGTCCTCCTAAATATATGAATTTTTAGAGACCTGACAGGCAGGTGGTGACAAAGAAAATTAGTTTCACAGTCTGAGCACAAGAACATCCAGAAAACTTCCAGCAATTCAAATACCAGAAGGACAAGCAGTGCAAATTACTAAAAATCAGTAAAAATGAACTTCGGAAAATCAGTAGTACAGCTTGTTGAAGTAATTCAGCTTTGTGCCATAAGATGCTGACTATAAAGGCATAAAAATAAGGAGACCCAGTCCCTTAGAAAAGAGAAAATTGGGAGACCACGTTTCTTTCTGATGACCATGGGAATGAGGCCATCAGTGCAGTAGACATCCCAGAGAAAATAAGATTAGGTCAGTACCTTCTTCAAAGTCTCAAAAGCTAAAGCTAGCTCTTTTCTGTCCATTTTCTTTGCCACAGCTCTTGCTGTACAAATTAGGTACAAGTAGAGTCTGAAAGAAAAGACATAATGTGCCAAACCAGAAAATTGATTAGACATACACAGGAGGACACATTGTATGGGGAGTGGAAGAGGAACAAAAGAATGGAATCCGGGAGGAAGAAACTGCCCAAAGTAAAAGGATGATCACAACAGGGGAAAGAGAGGTAAACAATGAAATCTCAAAATTATTTCTAATTTGTTAGGTACTTTATATCAGAGAGAGATGATGCGACAGCTTGTTGCTTTGTAGACATCATTCCTTCATAATACCATCAGTGACCTTAGTAAAGGGACATGAATTTAAAAATTAAATAATCTTGCTTGTTTATTGCCTTAGCTTAATGAAAAAGAGAACAATTTAAAGCTTTGAGATATGTTAACTAACCAGCATGTTCTACCACTGCTACCTGAAAAGACACTGGAATTTATATTGCTATTTATATGTTTATCTGCCCAAAAGGTAACTTCCACAAAAGCCCATTTAAAAAGAATAGGTAATCTTAATTCCAATCAGAGTCCATAGTTAATATATTTATCTGCTTGGACTAATGAAGCCAAGTCTACATAGGTTTCACATGTCACACTGAACCTAGTTCTTTACCAGGATACAAGAGATAAAAAGTAAAAATGCAAGTTGTAGCTGTGTTAGCTTTTTCTTGAACGTTTAGAAAAATTATATTTAAGTTACAATAAAAACAAGCATTCAAAACCTACAGCAATTTTAATACAGAAATTACAAAAATTAGGGTAATTTTCCAATACACTTCTGCCAAGACCTTCAGCGGCTAAACTTGGAAGAAAATACCAGCATTCTGCAAGAAGCAATTTTTGGAGATTCAGATTATCTTGAGCTGTGTGGTACATCAGTTATCATCCGACAGTGGTTTTAAAAAGCTTGTGTGGCAACTTCTACATAACCTACCTGCACTTTACACTGTCATAGCTCCAGGGCTCCTTAACTCCACTTGCTCTGCATAGGTAATAGCCCACTGAGCAAATCACCCGCTCTGGGCACAACCAAGGCAAACTGCACTGCACGTACTGAGATGCGTTTGGCAGAATTAGACCAAGCTGTCATTTGGTCTGCCAGGAAGCAGAGATCAAATAGAAGAGTTCATTTCCCCATGACTTTTGACTTGTTGGGAGTGTTTATCACCATCCTAACTGAATCTGCTCTCAGCACTGAGGGGAATTGTCCTAAATGTGAAGAGGAAACCAGAAATGCTGATTTAAGCGGTATCACAGACTTCAGTTTGTGCAGGCTGTATGCTCTATAATCAAGCAAGGTCTACACTAACACTGGCAAACACAGCTTCTCCCTAATACAGGGTGGTGTAAACTTACCAAGAGCCCATTACAGAAAAGTACTAACAAATTTAAGTCCCAAATTACATAAAGTATACAGAGTTTTTTACATCCTCATAGAAAGAACAGCTGAAAAAGTAAACTCTGAATATGTTGAGAGTCCAATTTACTCCGGGATGGCACTCTTCCCTGTGCTAACTTAAAAGCTCCAAGGACAAATAATGAGGTCCCCTATTCTCAGCTTCACTGAGCTACTCTGAGCTACTCTGATCACTTTAAGATGCATCCATGTTACTGTAAAACCTGAGAAGAGATGAGCAGAATAGCCTCATTCTCTAATATGAAGACCCAAGAGCCAACAGAGAACATGCCACCTTTTAAAATGAACCTATCTAATCACTATGGTCAGTCTTTCGTCCACATTTAATAGAGAATGCTATAGGGCCCACAATTCCCAATTTCACACAGTTCTCTCCAGAGAACACTGGAAATCATGAGGTGTATATACAGTTTCTTCTAGATACATTATATGTAAACTGTAAGACCTGAGAGCACCCCCCAAATCTGGGTACTTCCTCCTGTCTATGACAAATGACATGGATTTGTTCTATCAACTACTGCAGAGTTTTACATTATTAAGCTCCCTAAAATGTGTCTCAGAACAATACACACAAAAAACTAAATTCCCTGTAGTTGACAGGAAGATGTGAATGCATGAAGAAGTGCCTATATTTCAGGCACTAAATTCAGCACCATAATTCCATTCAGCATCTGGCATTTTTAACACCTTTGCCACTGACTGAAAATGGTCCCAAACCCTGCTTGTATTTAAATAAGCATTGCTGACACAAGACTAGGACTAGCTCATACAAACACATCTGCACAGACTAGGCAATTTGTATATTGAAGTAGCTGTATAGGTAGATATATAGGTAACTGGCCATACAGTACACAGCTAACTGGCTAACAGTCACTATGTTATTTTGCATATGAAGATGAGTTAATTGATATTGACTTAAAAAACTCTTCCAGCATTGTTTCCTCTACCAGCTCTTTTATATATGTCTGTCCCATCCCATCCCCCTTGGGTAGTATCTCCTGTACCTCTATAATGCTTTAAGGTGTTACTGATAGCATCTCTAACTCCTGAAGGGAGTCCATGCATTTTCCTGTCTTAGGGCTATACTTTGGTAGACCATTAGTCACATTTTTGTGTCTAATAACTGAGGATGTGTCTCACTACCCTGATAATGTGAATGACAGTAACTCCCCACTCTCACACTTCTGTGAAGTCAATAGAAGCTATAGGAAATTACTAAAATAATTACCATCTACTTATTCAGCAACTGGAAATGTCCTCTTCACTTGTGTAAATACTATAAGACTAACTCTAAAAATCTGATTACCAAATTATCAAATCTTCACTAAAAGGAACACAGCTTAAGAAAAATGCTTTTTCCAAAATGTGTATGACAGTGAGAACAGCAAGCACAGGAAGAAACTGAGACGGCAGCTACAAAATGTTTTTTGTTGGGTTTGGGTTTTTTTCTTTCAGTATAAAATTAAGCCGTGATGATGTCTGCAAATATTGGAAAAGCATAAATAACATGAAGAGCAACATTACATAATACCATTTAATTATTCAAAAGTACATAGTGACAATAAAAGGGATAAAATTTAGAAAAGGAACATTCAGAGCAATTTCGAAGGAAAACATCTGAAAACAAGAGCTAAAACACCCTGTAAATATCTCAGAAGGCACAGAATTTTAACTGCTGGCATCACTGAAGACTAAGCTTAACCAGGAACTGGGGTGTCCAGTGACGTTAACCGAGTAAACAAAAAGAAATCTTGATTAGGTGACTTAAAATACTTTAAAATGAGATAAGGTCAGATTCAAAAATGGTATGTCACCTGCAGCTAATAGGCAGTTGCTGGGGCTCTGTATCTGCAGTCTGAAATAAGCTTCACTATTGCTTATAATTATTAAAATTCTACAATGAGGAAGAAAATTCATAATGAATAATTATTTTAAGCTTACCGAAAATGTATTAATGCTTACTTAATGGTCTTAACTACAGATACTTCTCAGTTACTACTATGGTGGAAACATCCAAAGGCATCAGTCCAGTTCATTGCTCCACTGAGGTAAGATTTAAACAAAGCAAGGCCTTTCTAAGAGTGACTTTGTTTACCTGAAAATAGAAGTAGCCTGTTTACACCACGAGTTTTTAAATGGTAAGGTCTGCCAGACAGCAAGATTAACAATGTCTAATATCTTGCCTAATGAAAAGTTCAATTCTTCTCACGTAAAGATAAACCCCGTCCTCAGTGTTAAGAAATAAATCAAGAATAAATCAAGAATAACACAAAATCCTCAGGGAATGCATTTCAGAGATGCTGAAGTCTCCCAACTCCATGGGAGGTCACTCAGTCTTGACTCAATAAAGTGTTTTGTTTAAGCATGAACCTTCTGAATCATGTTCTTAAGCTGAACTTGAATGTTCCAATAACTTCTTGAAACCAAAAAATACCCAAAATTTTCCATTTAGAAAGGGTGAATTTTGTCAGTGTAACAGCACAGTTTGTAACTACAACACTGTAATATATGCAGTAAGAAATCTGTATTCAGTTTTTGCCTTCCTAAATTCATATTCATACCTGGAAAATTACTGTCCTGCAGGACAGAAAAGGGGTGAGAGAAAGGGAAAAAAGACGATACCATTGCACCACTGCTACTCCATGAGTCACAGAACAAGTGACATGTGGAAACATGTAGAAAGACAGAACAAGATGTGGAAATACCTAGTCCAATTCCCCTGCTCCAACAAGTTTCCTCAGGGCTGTGTCCAGTTTCTCCAAGGATGGGCACTCCACAACCTCTCTGCACAGACTGCTCCCACACATTTAACCACCCTCACAGTAAAAAAATTTGTTGCTGTTGCTCATGTTTAAGTGTTTCCTGTTTCAATCTGTGCTCGCTGCCTCTTGTCCTGTCAGCGACCACCACTGAAAAAAAGCCTTTGTCTTCTTTACTCGCTCCCATCACGTATTTATAGACATTGATAACATCTCCCTGAGCCCTCTGCTCTCTAGGCTGAACCGTCCCAGATCTCTCAAGTCTCCCCTTGTATGAAAGATACTCTGGCTTCCTAATCATCTGAGTAGCCCTTCACTGGCTCGCTCCAGTATGTCCATGTCTCTCATATACTGGGGAGTCCAGCAACAGACGCAGCAATCCAGATGGGTCTCACCAGTGCTAAGCAGAGAAGAAGGATCACCTTCACTACCTGCCAGCAACATCCTGCCTTATGTAGCTCAGGATGCTATCACAAAACACACTGCTGGCACGTGCCCACCAGGACTCACCATGGCCTTCTCTGCAAACCTTATTTCCAGATGGTCAGCCTCCAGCCTGTTCTGGTGGCTGGATTTATTCCTCCCCGGGGGCACAACTTGGGATTTCCTGTTATGGAACTTCATGATATTCCTATCTGCCCATTTCTCCAGCCTCCTGTGGTCCCTCTGACCAGCAGCACACCCATGTGGTCTGTCAATCCTTCTTACTGATTTTGTATCATCAACAAGCTTTCTGTGGGTGCACTGTGTTCCATCATCCAGATCACTAATGAAGACATTACACAGTACTGACTCCAGGATTAACTCCAAGGGTATATCACCAATAACTGGCTGTCAGATAGACTTCATGCTGCTGACATCAACCCTTTAAACCCAGTCCTTCAGCAGTTTTCAGCCTGTCTCACTGTCCATCCATTTATCTACTTCATCGGGTTGGATATCAGGATATTACAGGAGACAGCGTCAAAAGCCTTGCTGAAGTCAAGGTAAACAGCATTCACTGCTCTTCCCTCATACACTGTACCAGGCTATCAGGTTGGTCACACATCATTTCCCCTTTGTAAACATCTCCTCACAACTCCAGATCACCTTAACAGGCTCAGAAATGGTTTCTAGGATGATATGCCCAGGCATCAAGGTGAGGATGACTGGTCCATCATTTCCCGGATCCTCTTTCTTATCATTCTGGAGACAGAAATGGCATTTACTTTCTTCCACTCCTCAGGAAGGAACTCCCCCCAGTTGCCATGACTTCTTTTCATGAGCAATATCATACATATAATCAAACCAGAATACTGTATATTTTATTACTGGAAGAATAAATATGTAAATTAAAGTCCAATTTCAAGCAGAAAGTGTTGTAAGATTATCTGTACTTAAACTTTTATGGCTATAGTTAAGACATGAAAAATGAATTCATGTATATAAAAACACAACTTAGAAAATGCATTTGAGTAAACCGTTTTTAAAATATTTTTCCTCCCCCATGGTCTATTACTTTCAGAACTGTCAATATGCAAAGTGTTGTCAATTTTAATGCAAGATGCTATACAGGTCTACTTCCAGCAAGCTATTTATAGATACATGTATTTCAGGGTGAGCATGACTAAATTCCATCAAAACCTAATTTTCTGAGTTTTTCTAAAAGCTTTGCAGAATAATCTTTCTACATATGGTTTCACTGAACTAGCTTGGTTACTCTTTGTAAACTGCTGTAAGTACAATACCCACTGGCTGAGAATGAATGTGATTTTGTAAAGTAAGCAGATGTTAGAATATGGGCAGCCTTGTTATATAGGTGCTTTAAAAAGTCGCACGTCTTAACAAAACCCAGTAGATTTCACCCTGGTTTGTCTGGGGTTTCTTTTTTTTTCTCTTAGGCTGTAGTAAACACTTTCTAACTGCTGAAAATCAGCAGATTTATCCCAACACAAAGCTGTGGCAAGACCCCTTTTCAGTACCATTGTATACTAATCAGAATACACCAAACTCTAACAGTTAAGTGTCTTTAAACATAAATTAATTTTACAAATCCTTATGACTAGCAAAGGAAAAAGAAATAATTTATTCCAGTCGTATAACATAATATGTTCCATTTGCTCATTCACAAAGGGATTCAGTTTTTCAGGAAATAAATGAGACAACTGTCTTTCTAGACTATGCAAACTGGACTATGATCAGTCATTTTTGCTCTAGTAAAAAGCTCATCTCAACAATATACCCAAAAACAAATGGAAATTAACAAAGCCAAGAGAAATGAATTTTCAGTCTGCTCTCATGAGGACAGGGCGAAAAAGTGATGAGGAGAGCAGGAAGTCAAAACATCACTTCACTGTATATATACGTTATAAGTGTTAACCAAATGTGGAAATCCCTAGCTATTTTAAATCTAGATTAAAACCACAAGGCAACTTAAACTAATCCACAGGATGCAAAATATGAATATGAATGCTTTATGCTAATTTTCAGAGAAATAATATTTTTTTTTATACTCTTCAAAATGTCAAGACCATTTTTCATTGTTTTAAAGTCACATCACAACTTTATGAATGAGATCTTTGGGTATTAAATGATGATAATTATACCCAATTCTCACAGCCACCTTCCTTATCAGATGTTTACACATTTTGTAACAGCCTTTTTTTTTTACTTCACTACCTTTCCCGAAGTCAATGCCTGGAGGAGGGAAGCAACTTGTCCACAGCTGGTCTGTGGGTGAAAAAAGACAAGATATCCCTCTATGCCTCCCATTGCAGTGTGGTATAGGGCTCTACTGACAAATCAGGCTTTGCAAATTAGATTTATTTTAATAGTAAATTAGCAAATTAGATTTGATTTTAATAGGACAACAAAATTATATGAAAAGTCCACCTATGCATGTAGAGAGACTGTATTCTCATATTCGTTTTTGCAGTACTTGTGTCAGATAGATGTTATAGCACTCACTGTGACAACAGGGAGAAATGTAAATGGGTGTCAAAAAACATGACTAACAAACATTCCAAAAGCATGGAAACATTTGAGACCAAAAGACATTACAAATGTCAGCATTTCTCATGAACACTGTAAAAACTAACTATAAAATTACTATTTCAGCATTTCTAGATTTTTTCTTTAACTATTATATCCATTAAAAAACCTGCTGTAAAATTTGACTTTTGGATCATCAGTGGTCCACAGATCATAGCTTGGAAATCTGTGCTCTGACTTAGAGTTGACAACTCAGGGTCATGGCAGTTCATGCCTTCTATAACTAATGGAGCACCACAACCTCCCAATTACCAAAAATCAAATCCACCCTGAAATGTTAGTTACCCTGTGTTATCACTGAACCTGCGAGTGAAAAACAGAAACAGAAATTATTTCCCCACTAGGCACAAATAAAATATATCCACTAAGAGGAAGATATGCATGCACAATAATTAAAATACAGAATAATTCCTTTGAACAGTCGGGTTTAACTGAAGTTTAACTTCAGAATGCACTGAACACACCAATACTTTAATTTTTCCTGAAAGTAAGATTCTGTCATAAAATACCTCAATTTTAATAAAAAGACAATGCTTTAAAAGAGTATTTTATTTCAGAGATGAAACCATTCAACCTTCTCCCTGAAGTAAGAAACTGGAAGTTCTGTGATAAAATCTTTCTCTGGAAAGTCAGTGCAATTTCATATCAATGGTGCGCTCTTTTTCCTGCTTTCAAATGGATTACTTAGATGTTTTAAAATGTTATAACCCACAGTAATCTGTTCCAGGCACCAACGAAAAGGAAGAAAAAAATTACAGAAGTCAAGATGTCGCCTGGAAGCACTTTATGGCAAACATTATAAAGATAACACAGAGCAGAGAAGCTCTGCTTCAATCCATTATAAATACCCCATTCTTCTTAAAATCACAAAAATGTATTTATACTAAAGAACTCTTACAGGCTTTTTCCTCAGAAGACTTCATTTAAGTACGATTTGGCAGAATTTTTGGAACAAGAAAAGAAGAGTTTTGTAAAATATTGATGTTTTACAGTCACCCTAGTTTTGATCTACTTGCTACAAAAACAAAAGCAAGGACTTTGGAAGATGACCACATCCGTGTCTACTAATTATACTTTAGTTTTTTATTTTATCAAAAATGTGCTCTCTAGCAGTTACCCTATACTGAGTACAGATACTAAATCATCACTTTGACACTTAATGCCTCATTAAAACCATGTTATTTTTCTCATTTTATTACTGACACAATGTATTGTTTATTGAAATATATAGGATTAGAAAAACAAACCAAACCAAAACTAAACAAAAAACAAAGGGTGAAAACACTGGCAAAAGATAGTCCTGTATACATAACCTACAGATCAAACCTCTATTTTTCCATATGTCCAAATGATGGCATAAATAGTAGTCCTCTCTTCTTTTACCTGAGGTCCCTCCCAAGACTTCAGGACAGGGGTGTACACAGAAGCAACAGGCTGCACTGATTCCTTTGTGCACTAAAATTATTAAATAATCACTTTGAGTGCAGAAATGATCAAAAGGAAGTAAGAAACAGCTTTCCTAGATTCCTCAAAAAAATTTGCTCTTTCTTTCAATAGATGTTGCTCAGTTGAAAGTAAGAAACAGAAGATATGAATATCTGCACTTTAGAAAGATTTTTTCCTAGGCAAATGAGGGTTGAAGCATGAGCGCTTAAAAATCTTCCCTCAAAATTTAATTTTCAAAATTATGAGAAATATTTAGTTTGCAAAGTTCAAGCAAAATTACAGGTATCAAATATAGACTGGCTGTTTAATAATATTATTCTAAGAACACTAAAAAGAAGGATCCGAAGTTATAGTGGAGCACATCCAACCTGTGAGTCAAGAATAAAAGACAAAAAAAGGGACAAGTATCACTCTTATAGGGCCTAACAGAACACCACGTGAAATACATGCATAGCTAATGATTTCACTGTATTGACCCCCCAAAAGGGGTCAGTGTAAAGGACAATTTGGTATCCATTCAGATTTGCATTTCTAAAAAAAAAAAAAATAAATAAAATTGTGTTTTTCTGACCTTTCTTACTGTAAAAATAGAAAAACATGAGCTGTGCTTATTCAGGTAAAATGTGCATGACCTACAGTTCATTGACAAGTATTGAGATTTGAGTAATTGGCAATTTGGAGAGAAATTGCTACAAAATTATAGTTGGATTGAATTAATATCTTAATATTAATAGCTTAATTGAATTAAGTGAATTAATACCTTAACATGAAATTATAATTTCCATATGCAAATTTCGGGTGATCAAGTAGAAGCAAAATCAGTAATCAAATAAAATCATTTAAAAAGCAACTTCTTTTTTTTATACACAGTCCACCCAGCATTATGCCCAGTACATGAGTTAATGAAGAAAATCTTTATCATGAGTTAACGAAGAAAACCATGGATACTGTACTCTGCTTTCTTATCTGTATCTGCAGAACATAATGTGAAATGATAACAGGTAAAATCCTAATTCCCTTATTTATTAAAACAGATAAGCTACCAAAATAAAAAAGCATATCAGAGTCCAAAAGTCATTCCAGTGAACACTCCCACTTACTTATAGCATATTTCTATGATGCAGAAGAAAAAATTCTTGAAGAAATTACATACATGTGCAGCTTCCTAACCAATGCTGACAGATGCTCAGTTGCAAGCAGTTTTTAAAAAGAATTAATCCTTACAGACAGAAGTCAGGATTTGCCATGCTTGAGGGAATGGGATTCTGCGTCCCATCTTTCCCTTTCTCTTCCTCCTTAGGAGCTGAGGAAGCAATGGTTGGACTCAGGGAAAGACCAAATTCTCCAAGAAAAGTTGTGGTTTCACTGAATCACTACAGAAGCAAAAGAAAATGTAATTTATGGTATCAGAATGATCTGTTAGAGGAGAGTAATTAATGTCTCCCTTTGTGCTGCCGTTATTGAACACTTCTCATTTCCTTCTTTTTAGTTTCGGAGGCGGAGAAGTGAGACCAAGAGCTGTGCTCTGGGTTACCCGGGTGCTACGGAGTGGGCAGGCACAAAACTTTTTTCCTTTGAAAAAACACTCTGACTGTGCTTCTATACCCAGGCACAGTCGTTGCTTCTTAAGAGTTTCAGCTTGGCATTACTTAACACACAAGCAATGGTGCTCGTGGCTGAGATTTGTGTGGTCTACGGTAAGGTCTGCTTCCTCGAAAATGTGTGGCATCATACAGAGTTTATTTAGAACCTAAATCTCTTGGGCACACTATGTAAGTTTATTGTTTATCATTTGCTGGGGAAGTCTTCTGAGGTCAAGGTAAAAAGCAGGAGGTGATATTTCATGTAAATGTTCCAAAGCACGTTATGTGGTTGCATGGTCACAGTGGCCCCCGGAGCACTTTGCTGGTGGTCCATAGAGATCTGGCTGGTGGAAGGTGCTGGCTTTCCCTGTTTCCAGCTGCTATATCATATTTAATGTATTTTTAGCTTCACTTAATATTTTCCTAATATTCTTTTTCCATGTAAGCAATTAGTGTGGTTACCAGGGATGGCAACAGAAGTGATATTCAGCAGCCTGTCGGAGAAGAGGTGGTCTTTACAACTGGGTACGAGAGAAGATGCACACCACCATCTCCATACTAAGGGGCAGGGGGAAACTCATCCAAGAGCCACCTTCTTAACACCTCTCTTTCTCCATTCACTGAATTAAATAATTTTATATGTTTTTTCTCAGAAAATTCTGATGACATTATTATCACTGAAGACAAAGCAAAAAAACAAACAAGTTGCATTTCATGACAAAAGGCCAAAAAGTAAAAGCAGAAAAAGAAACCCCAAACCAACCATGAAGTCACATTCACTTTCCTGATTAAGCTTTCAAAAAAAGAGATACAAAAGCTATAAATTAAGAAAGGATTAAAAAAATATGTGATATTTGCTGGCCTTGATTTTTGCAGGTTTATACATCTTTTTAAAAGTCATAGCTTTATAATGTAACTGGAGACTACTAGGTACAGTAAAAATGGCTGCAGACTTAATTTGACAATCTAAAAAGCAGAAAATAAAAAGTCTTCCAAAAAACATTTGGCCATGACCCACTAGAACTGTGCCATTTTAACATTCATTTCTTAAAAATTCAAAACATTTCTAAGATTCAGATAAATTTCCCTGTTAGCCTCCACTGCCTTAATTGATATTTACTTACTCTCATCTTGTCTCTAACTATCAGAACGGACTCACCAAATCAATTTGATATAACTTAAAAAATATTACATGAAAAAATTTGAAATAGGGAATATCCACTGAACAACGAAAAATCACTTTTACACTTTTTAAAATTTCCAGTCTTATTTAATTATCCATGAAACCACACTGACTCCAATCTGCTTGGAAAGATACAGCTGAGAGACCTCAGCGCCCAACCGTGCAGGCATGCTTTATATCACCTTTAACAAAAAAAGATACTAAATATTAGAGAAATCTAAGTATTGACCTTCCAAATTCTGCTAACTACTTTAATAATGATGTTTATATACAAGTGACTTTTATTTAGACAAACAGTCCCTGGAGATGCGGATTTTATGTATTAAAGGGAGTCCTTGCTTCCCTCTGCAATGAAGCAGTTTGGGCTCCTGGTGCCTCCCCCCTCCTCCAGATACGAGACGAGTATTTATTTTAACAATTCTCAAGAGCTTTTTGCCTGATGCCTAGAAAACACTACATCCCTTATTGGCTCTAAACATCTGTCAGATTTCTGTAGAGCAGTCTTGCTGAATTGCTTTCCAAGACTTCGCAATTGAGGGCCTTCCTAAACCTCAGCTTAGGAAGGATTTAAGGAGACTAAATTTGCTCATCAATGCCTGACAGAGTAAAAGACAAAATTGCACAAAGCTGGATGGAAAAATCGCTTCCATGTACAGGAGTTTCCTCCCTTTTCTTGCCCAGAAGCTTTATCATCATCTAATGGTTACTGTTCTTCTACCACTTTAACAGGGAGCACCAGGTAATGCTTAAAAATTAAACAACAAAAATAATATTAACGAAGTGGTGTTCTGGGGGTGAAGTGGGGGGGTGTTCCCTGTTTGGATTTTTGTTTGTTTGGGGTTTTTTTGTGGTTTGTTGTTGTGGTTTTGTTTCTTTTTAACTAAAATAAAGATAACCCCACTGACTTGTATATCCTGACTGGTAGGAACTTTCTCTGGCATCTGTCTGGACACTTACAGAAAAGTAGGGAATATAAATAGGTTTTCAGAACTACACGAACATTTTCCTCTTTTCTTTTCCCTCTCCTTTCCCCCAAAGGCATTAACCACAAAGGTAGGTATGGTACTGAAGCCCCAGTCCATCAAGATAGAAGGAAATACAAACTGCAGGGAAAGTTGTTTTCAGTGACATACTGCGCAATCATGAGCCTTCTTTGTACATTCAGGAAATTCTCATGAGTTATGAGTTTTCTTAATTAGGAAAAAAAAAATCACTAAAAAAAGATTTGCTGTAAATATCTTGTGAGCATGACAAAACGCTCTATAAAATATAACTATTCATAAACAGTCTAGCCTCTGGAATTAAAACACTGACACTTTCTATTAAAAGGTGCTTAGTCACAGTTCACTAAATATTTACAACGAATCATTTATTCTCTAATTTCATTGACTTTACGGTCATTAGCAAAAGTCAAGAAAACTTCCTGAATGTGTGTGAATGGCTTGTGTATGTAAACTGCAGCTTGCAAAGTCAATGTTATGGCGGCAGAAAGACTTTCACATTATACAAGGAGGTCCTCCTCTTCTGTAGAAAACTATTTGCTTAACCTTCAATTGGATGCAAGTATTCAAATGGATTGGAATTAGATGGCACAAGAGTAAATGGGCATCATACCTTGGATGATAAAAGGGAAAACAAAAAGAGAGAGTTCCCCAGGTTCCCCAGCTCCTCGTTTCTACCAGTAAATTTTGCAGATAAATCATGGCATCCTTTCTCTGTCTTTCTCTCTAAATTTGGCCAAGGAAAGAAACTCTCAAGCAAGAGTGAATGAGAAGTGCATTATGCAACATTACAGAACCCATGCTATCAGAAAGCAGTGTCCAGATTTGAGCTATTGGCATTTACAGGCATTTTACCAAATGAAACCACAAGTTTTTCTGCTGTTGTTTGGGTTGGGAAGGAACAGGCGGGTTGGGGTTTCTCTTTTTCGAACCTGATTGAGATGCTGTCCAAGCAAGGGAAGCTCAGATGAGTTTGTAGGAAAATGAGGTGCTTACAAAAAAAACCAGGTCTCTGCCAGAAAATACAGGCTTTAACGCTATCAGAAAACAGACAACCTCCCACACTCAGCACTGAAAAGAACATCATTCTTCTACGGGCTTGTCAAAGACAGAATACCGTAAAATATCTTTCCAGTGACACTTAGATTGAAACCACCTAATTTATATGAATATCTACATTTGACTGCAGTGTCCATTTGGAGGAAATTTCTCATAACTTTCAAACCATTCCATGGTTTGATATCTTTAACTTGTAAGGTACTAGCAAGGTTATTGCTATCCTCTTGTTGACATAATTTAGAATCATAGAATCATGAAGGTTGGAAAAGGCCTTTAAGATCATTGAGTTCAACCCTTAACTCAGCACTGCCAAGTTCACCACTAAACCATGCCCCTTAATGCCACCTGGGCAGCCTCCTCCAATGCTTGACAACCCTTTGGTGAAGAAATTTTC
>NW_009926981.1:0-8984 GCF_000696875.1 Nestor notabilis | reverse complement strand
TATTACTATAAATAAATATTAATAAATATTAATTCTTTCTGTCTTTGTAAATTCTACAAAGTGCAAATCCTAATGCAAAATTTAATTATATGAATGAACTGAAGGAAGCCCGAAAGTAAATGAGAACATAAAGCATTTGCCCAGACAACTGTTTTTTCTATTTGTTAAATGGACCCTCTAGAATGCAAAAAATAAAACAGTTCCTTTAAGCAGTAAGCCCAAAACTTAGCTCCAATCCTAATATTAACATCAACACTAGCAGTGAGCACATCTGTGAAGGTGGAAGAAAAAAATATTCCTATACAGAAACACATCATCTTTGCACTTCCCTGGCCCTTAGAGAATCTACCCATAAACTGGGAACAGTAAACTTTAGATTCACTATTCCTAACACTAACCCTAGCCAGTACACCTGTATAAATCTAGCTTCTATAAGACAACACAGAACGCTGATCCTTTCCAAAATCTGCCTGCTTCCAACTCTTTAGTGATAATAGGATACAGCAAAGATCTGGACTCTTAGGAAAGAATGTGTCAATAAGAGAGAATGCCTCTTAATCTGAAACAAAAATTTAAAGCAATTTAGAGCTTAACTTAATACATAGCCCACCACTAGCCCTAGTCTTAGTTATAACCTAGTATGCATCCAAACAATAAAATACACAACATTTGCCTTTACCAACACCTCTTGTCTTCTGAACTCTGCAGGCCATGGAGAATATATTATAAACTGGAGTCTTGGAAACCCAGTTTCAAATCCTATGTTCGACTTTAATTATTCACAGGGTTAAGAGCATAATAGAGTGCATCCAACCTTCTACCCTGTCATCACCCACCCTCTTCCTAACTCTGTGAGACCACCACAATAAAGACATGAACAAACACCTTAAAGACCTGAATTCCCAAATCCCAGCTATAAAACATGCATTAATGAAACACATGTAAATGGTAAAGACAGATACAGAGCATTTACCCCTTTCTGCCGTCTTCCTGATTCTTCACTCCCCAACTCAAAATGTACCTTGAAGCTTAGAGTTAGCACACCCAAACAAGCAATGGCCCTTTCTGAATTGTCCCCTTCTGGACATGTAGATCCTAGAAGCTTTACACTGACTCTTACACAAATTATATACCACTTCTTAATTATTTCCAGCAGACAAACACGTGCAGACTGTGAATTCCCAGCAGATTTGTCTCTGCAAATTAATCCCAGCAGATTAAGAAAAACTGGCCCCATTTTCTTTATTCTCCTCCCTCCTATATGGGACCTACAGAATACTGCAATGCTACAGAATTCTGAATCTGCAGAAACTCAAAATTTAACCCCAGTCCTAATTCTACTTAATGGTTGAGACCTATGACAACACAAAAAGACACCTTAAAATATTCCCTTTTGTCAGCACTTGTCCTCTTCCTAGTTCTGAGAAACTTGGTAATATTGGCCATGTTGACAGAACCAGTGAAAGTAATAAAATATAACATTTCCTTAGGTTATGATTAACTGCGATCCAGTTAAATAGGGTTTTTTAAAAATACATTTCTCTTCTTGGCAAAGATTTTTCACTGTTTCTACCCCTAGACAGTCTGCATTGTCAGCACCTCATTAGAATGAGCTGGATGGTGAAGAAAAATGTTCTAAACGAGTACATTTCACAGAAAAGTTGATAACTACTGAAATAAACTTCTTCAGCTAATATATCAAGAAATATGTTAATCTTTTTATTAATTTTTAAACATAAATTAATATAGTGTTCTACAATCTCCCAGAATTTCTACATTACAAATATAAAAGTGCTTTTCACCAGAAATGATAAGAGGAAAGTATGATACAAAACCTATTCCATTATCAGGAGTTTAATTTTTGCAGCAGCGACGATTTCAGTTAGTGCTAACGTTTTTAGTCGCATACCTGATGCAAGTTCTCCACCTAGTGGAGTATTTTTTAATGCGCTAAAGGATCACAATCCTTTGCATGTCATCATTTTTATTTCTAATTCATTTAAGGAGTAGTAGCAACAGTTTCCTTACACAATATGTTATTAATATTTAAAGTATAAAATGAGCTTTTCCAAAATTAAACTTCATTTCACACAGCGACTGAAATATTTACAATAGCTTCAAAAAGAATGAAGGCCACAGAAGTATAAAAGAAAACCCAGTCACAATAATCAAACTGTATCCACAAAACTGTTTGAACAAAACAACCTCAGATATTTTGTTCATCTAGGTTTTGGTAGTTGAGCAAAATTCTATATTTATAAAATCCTGTATGCTTCACAAATATTAACAACAATCATATTTTAAAGAAAATTTTGGAGCAGGCAACATACCTGCCATGGAGCATTGACAAAACAAATCCATCCAGAGTAAAGAGTAGTGATTTGAACAGCTTATCATAGAACACAGTAAATTCCAAATCAGTTGAAGTTCTCACTTTGAGGTTGGGTGGGACTGCAAAGTATGTATTCTGGACTGACCACATACATGTGTATGTATGTTCATCACACTGGAATTACAGGGAAATGTAGAAGGAACATTGCTGTGCAGAAAGTCGAACCAAATGAACAGAATCATCCACCTTGCTTAAATGTATAAATCATGATAATACTCCTTCTCCTGCTTACGAAGAACAGCCTCTTGGAAAAAAAATGCCAAAGTGACAAGTGCTTGTATACATAGTTCACATCTCAAACCTATTCAAACTTACACTGGCGCCCAGCTCCAGCACGTGCAATCACAAGTGTAGGACACAGCACAGAGAAATAGATGTCCCCTCAGGTAGGTTGGTCCTGAGCCACTTCAGGAGACAAAGGTCAAAACAGAGGATATGAAATTCACTTCTGTTCTTGCTGGTGACGGTGCATTCCCAAAGCAATTGGTGTAATGCACTGTGCTCCTTCCATGACACATTACTTAATAATTGCATGGCTGCATTTCAAGTCACCTTCAGTTCACAGTAGTTTTTAGTTGTGACTTGACAGCAAACATGGGTTACAGTCATCCTGCACTTGAAATAATGAAGGTATACATTATAGTTGAGAGCCCACACCAGACAAAAGAGGTCACACATCCTGACTCAATACAGATCAACATTATAAACTTGGTCTCAGATAACATGAGCATCAGAAAGGTGACTTGACTCATTCAGTGCACTTACCAGAACTCAGTTTACCAATATTGGAGATCATATTCCCTTGAGCTGATGAAGTTCCAGTTTAATCTTTCTTACTGTACTGGCTGACTCCAGGATGGCATCACGTCTTGCAGATGTAGGTAGACTTGCTTGGGTAACCTAGCTCTCAGCCAACACACTATCTCATGTGCATACTATGCTGCTTGCATAGCAGCAGCAGGTAGATGTCCCTGGTGCACTGAAGGGGAAACTGAGACAGCAGGAGGCTAAGAATTACCTGAATAGATCACAAGCAGCAAAGGAGGAAAGAGACTTAACTGAACTCTTTTCCTGTATGCTAATAACACATAGCCTTCAAAAACAGCGCAAGTGCATTACCCTTCCAAGCAGGAAGATAATACTTAATCCAGCACAAAAGAATTTTTAATGCTAGATTAGCCAACGTAAACACAGTATCCTGCAGGGTGAGACACAAGCAAGAAAAGACAGGGCAGTTTCTTTGTGATCATGGTACTGTAATGCAATACTGTCTTTTACAGTGTCTGAGTTTCAACTGTGGCACAAACCTTAGCACATTAATTTTGTTGCATTTGCTCTTCCTTAGAGAAAAAAAATAAACAGGGAGCTTTATAGCTTGTGGAGTTGTGCAGGTTTTTTGTTGGTTTTTTTTTTAAGTTACTCACCCCATTGAGTTCCCACCAAATTTTGGCCACCTAAAAGCCAGGAACATTCACAGCAACTTCAGTACACTTTTTTTACCAAGATTCTAGTTCATGATCTATCACCAGGAGCAAATCACTCCTTCTTATTTCTGGAAACGAGAGTGCAGGCTTTAAAAGCCCAGCAGCTTTTGACTTGGACAAAAAGGGTTAAACTACAGAACCCACCACCACCGCTACCTATCCAGCTGGAGCCCATGAGGCATACAGGTATATTGCAAGGGCTAGAAGTGGAGCTAACAGGCCCCGTATGACTGTTCTAAGCAAGGTCTTCACCTTCTCAGCAACCTTCACTGTAAACCTTTCACTTGGTTTTCAGTGCACAAGGGGTAAATTTTGTGACCCCTCTTATTGCAGAGGGCACTTCAGGGAGCTGGGGCTGCCCGATAGCATGCTTATCCAGCATGTGTACCCTAAGCCTACCTTCTGGTCCTTGGTGGGTTCCAGTAGTCATTTTGCATGGTTGATATCAAAGAATATTGCTTAACAGGGGCTGCCAAATGTGAGGGTGCAAATATCCCCAGCACAACGACAAAGAAAGATCACACTTAGCTGCTAAGTCAAGACCATATGAACAGTCTGAAGCAGGAGGGCAAAATGCTTAACCCCTCATCACTGTTCTCCTGCCTGGGAACGTCTTCTGTTCTTCAGTTGTCTTTTGCCAACATACTGCTTTTAGGTTTTTCTTCTTCAGTGTCAGTAGTCTACTGATTTCATCTGCTAGTCCTGCTTATAAATTCCCTTTAGTTCTTCTGGAGAATCAGTAAATATTACTGTCCTTCAGAGGCAGGGAGGGATACCTCAATCCATCCCTCTTCTACCAGTTTGATGCCAATGCCAGCCTCTCTCCGGAGGCTGGAGAGAGATCACAGGTCAGCCACTCCAGCCGGTATGTCTGCTTTTGGTGAGACCCCACCTGCAGTACTGTGTTCAGCCCTGGGGCTCCCAACACAAGAGGGACATGGACCTGTTGGAGTGAGTCCAGAGGAGGGCAATGAAGATGATCAGGGGGCAGAAGTACCTCTCCTATGGAGACAGGCTGAGAGAGCTGGGGTTGCTTAGCCTGGAGAAGAGGTCTCTGGGGAGACCTTACAGCAGCCTCCCACTACCTAAAGGGGGCCTAGAGGAAATCTGGAGAGGGACTTTTTACAGGGGCATGTAATGACAGGACAAGGGGGAAAGGCTTTAAACTGAAAGAGGGTAGATTTAGATTAGAGGTACGGAAGAAATTCTTCACTATGAGAGTGGTACTTTGGAATAGGTTGCCCAGAGAAGTTATGGCTGCCCCATTCCTGGCAGTGTTCAAGGCCAGGCTTGATGGGGGTTGGAGAAACCTGGTCTAGTGGAAGGTGTTCCTGCCTGTGGCAGGGGGGGTAGAACTAGATGATCTTTAAGGTCCCTTTCAAGGACCCCTTCCAAGGTCCCCAAACCATTCTATGGTTCTGTAAGATATACCGGGTAATGACATCTCCTGCCTGCCAGGTTCCTACCACTGAGATTCCTACAACAAGATTTCTGGTAACGAGCTAGAAAACATCTGCAATATTCTTCTATTCTGCTGTCCACAAAGGGAGTTCACATGCTACATGTTTATATTCAATTAAGTTCTAAATGGTTTTTAGTCTGACTGATATTAGTTTGTTACCTGAGTGAAAACTGAGCTTATGTTCCTTGCTAAAACACAAATAAACTGAAGGAGAAAAATACATCCTCAGACATTTGACAAAATACCCTTAATTGAGGAGTATGCCTTGATTTTTTATACTTGTTCACGCAGGGGTTGCTGAGAAATCCCCTGATAGTGAGAAGCTAGTCATTTACAACAATGTAGCTACAAGGCACTCCTTCAAGACTAAGAACTAATGCAAGTGTACAGCTCTGGGGTTTGGGTTTTTTTTAATTCCCTTAAGGAATTGCACAGTGTTTTCAGTACATCAGCAATGCAAACTGAAGGAATCAACATGAAGTTTGAGAACACAATTCAGAGCTGCTACTCTGCCAAATTGCATCTTGTTTACAATCTACTGCTTTGGTGCTAGAATTGTAACAAATTTTAAAATAAATTATTATGGAAATAAATATTTACTTGACATTAAAAAAAAAAAAAAAGACTGAATAAGACTGAATTCTGTGAAATTTGTGGGGGAAAAAAACCCAAAACAACCCATGAATCAGAAAATGTAACTGAGGTGGCAAATGGAAGTTTCTAGAAGCGATTAATACAAGGAAATTTTTCTAACAAAGGAAATATTTAAGCATTGTTAGCCAGACCTGCAACTACTGCACCAGAATATGCAAGCTTGCTATGTAGTTTACTTTGGAATAAGGCCCCAGCTATCTACAGTTCACATATATCAATGCTGGTGACCTTTTGGGTTTGGCTTTTTTTTTTTCCTGTTATATTAAATTAAGCTGGCATCTGGTTTTGACTTCGGGTTACTTGGTACTTTCTTAATAGCATGGTAGATCCTCCTTTCCTATTCACAGTTCATGACGGGATCCCTTAAAAAACCATGTGCTATTGGAAGAACACAGTTCACTGTTAGAAAACATACATTCATATATCTACAGCTGAAGGCAATTTTCTGCAGATTGTCACTGTGCAGCTACAGGAAGAGAGGGAACATTTCTTCATTATATTATCATTACAATTAGGGTCATACTGGACACAGAATAAGTATCCCTTGGGATTGGACAGTGATTCCAAATTATTTTTTTTTTTTTCCCCTAAAGATGATAAATGCAAAACATTTTAAGTAGTCGATGTTCTTTTTTTATCTAGGGTACATGGACAAAATCTGTCTCATTGTTCTTTTATGAATTGACCATTTACTGAGTACTTCTGAAATTCTAAAATGCCTTTCACAGACGGGCATTGTTTATTGGCAAGGATTATATTCAGAGTTATGCTTGTGGATATCATAGGAGACATGTAGTCTATTTATGTGTATATGAGCTGGGTTTTTCCTCTTGTGTACAATTCCTAACTGGAGATTTAGAAGAGAAGTTTGAGAAAATTGAAACTTGCAGCTTTTATTATATAGTACCACAGATTGATCACTTGCTTATTACCTGCTAAAATAAATCCCAGAAGACAAAGAGGTTGATTTCATACTGCCGAAAGTAAAAATCATGGCTCTGCATATAGTTCATGGAGCAAGACATGTCAAACTGCTGTCTGAAGGAACTCTCTGATTTGCTTTCTGAAGATGTCTGTCTTTCTCCACTGACCAGAGATGAAAGTTTGAAGGGCTTATGACTAAACCTAGACATGAAAAAAGTTAGATGTTTTAGGGAAGATTTTGATGTAAATTAGGATAGCCTCGAGGAAGTAACTATGTTAAACTCTGAGTTTGTTATTGGAGCAACAGCAGCTAAACATTTTGATTTGCAAGGCTGAGATCATCTTCCTTATGAAAACAGCAATGGATGGCTTAGTTGGGCAAGGGGGTGGTTGCCGTTGTCATGATGTTAAGATTGTGATATGCAGATTTTTTAAAATGCTCTTTTCATTCACAGTTGCAGTCTTACAGTTAAGCAAAATGGATTGCCATCCTGCCCTTTGAATTGGCCCTTCAAATCCTTGTGTTTTCCTGCTTTCCTAAGATAGGAAGGGATTAAGAGTGACTGACAGCAGAAAAAAATTATGCAGCCACATATATGTTAATCTTGCCATCTTTTTTTGCAGGATTTGGAAGGAGAGGGATATTTCTAACTGTTCCTTTGTCTTGCTTTTGGACTCACCACTGATTTCCCAGCACCCTAGAAAACATTTCTAAAGGTCTGGGACAGAAAAATAATTCTTTCGAGACAACTAATCTCTCCATTCATGTCATTCATATGAAAGTAATTCTACACCCTTAATATTGGCCAGAATATTTGGTCTTGAGTCTCAGGCCAGGAAAAGACTGGGAGACTCTGATAAACATTGCCTTTATCACAGTCTTCACTAACCCAATTTAATGTAACATTTGAAATTAAATCAGTATACTTTTGCATGCTATCAAACTTGGGACAACAGCACATTCTGACCACAGGCTGCTAAGTCTTTTTTTGACCTCAAACACAACCAAGGTCTTATCTGAAGGCCTTCTTAATTGAGAGGGTTCATAATCTTGACTTGTATCATCTGGCTACATACCTATTATTAATTTGGAGATGTTAACCTGGTTTCTGGGAGCTGAGATGCAAGTATTTTTTAATAAGAAGTTAAAGCTCATTAATTTCTCAAAAGAAAAAAAAAATACTCCAAATTCCCTCTAACATTTGTTCCACTTCATGTGTTTTCAGCATTGTTAAGTCCCACTTTCCCAGAGTTTAGCCTCAGAATACTGTTACCTCTGCATCTGAAACAGACCCTTGGTTTTGCCTGCTCAACTCCGCATTAGGTACCAAAATGAAAAAGTAATCTGCTACGTATCCCTTACCACCATCATTTGTTATTACTACTTTTTTGATATGGCCATATTGGATACCATGACAATGTATTTTATACAAGAATTACAAGACTTAAACAGAACATAAATGAATACATTTTGTTCACTTACAACTAAGTATGATCACTTCAATTTTTCACTTTAGGAATATTTTACACACATAAAGATCCTTTTGTCCTAATGGATTCCAAAGCAAACCATTTAAAAAGGCATAGGAGTGATTTAGATATTAGTCCCCATAATTGGATTATATGTTTCTTGCTTCTCTGTTAAATTACTGTAGCAGTTCAGCCTACAGATGACCAAAGACTCTGATTTCTCACTTGAGAAACAGTCTTTTCTTTGAGCAACAGACTTGTAATTGTAGCATAGAATTTGTCAAAAGATCCATTCTATCCTCTGATGAATTAAACTCATAAAAGATGCAAGAACACATTTGTGCTGCTGATAGTGACAGTACTAGCTCTGCAGATGTCACTGTTGCTGTCACTTTGCCCCACATAACTCAGGCAGTCTTGGGTACCTTTCCAGAAACTAGCACAAAGCCTGATTCAGTTCTTCCCTTTTAAATGTGCCCTTCATAGTACATGGAATTATAGCCAACAGGAAAAGGAGGGTGCTATTTGAAGAGCAATTCCTAATTAATTTATATTTTCAGTATAAATAAATATGTATTAAAATTCAATCTATATAATT
>NW_009926980.1:0-12175 GCF_000696875.1 Nestor notabilis | reverse complement strand
CGGCTGGGCTTGAACCACGACACATGGGCATCTAAGATTGCCAAGTGAAAATCTGGGCCTTTGGAAAATTGAGGGTAGATAATAAACATCTGCAAAGCAGTGATGATTCTTGTGAACTTGGCAGAGTAGTGAGAGAGAGAGACCTGTTTGTAAGAATAAATATCTTTTCCACAGTTCCTGGGGATGCATGTCGGGGCCTGTAGTTCATCTGCACGTAAAGAAAGACTAACTGGTCTTCTTAAACTGGATGAGATAAAAAATTAACTGTACGTCTGTCCATACTCTTCACCATGACTGTTAAAAGATGGCAGCAGTAGGCACTGTGGGTGATTAGAAAGCAACAACTTTGTTGATCATTTTAGACAAGTTTTGATGCAAAAATACTATATTGTAGCTTTTGTCATTACTTTTATTATTAATTTTGGACATAAGCTTCCTTCCCATAGACACATCAAAAGAGCCTGGCTTTTATCTCATTGGTCAACCATCGCAAAATAGTTCTAGCTTTTTGTAGCTCTGTGACCATATGTTTTGTAACATGTATTATTAAAATTTTCATGGCAAGATGACAGAGGGTTCTTCTCTTAGACAGTGTAGTTTCTCTCAGCTGAGATATGTTTTTCCAGATGGCACAACTGAGGTCTGTCTGATGAGATTCCCAAACAGAAAAATGTGACAAGTGAAATGGGGATTTCGCCCTTGGCATAACCAGCTGTTGAGGCTTCAGTGTTCATCACAGGCAGCATCTTGCCATACTGTTTACCACTTCTAAAGGGCAGAGGGCAAATAAGTTACGACACTTTTGTGAAAGTGCAATATATTAACTCCCTGGTAGTAAGAACTCTCTGGTGAGCTCCTAGCATTCTCTTCATCAGGAGGAGATCTTGCTCAGAGCTCTGTATTATCTTAAGCTCAGAGCTAAGATTATGGCAGGTACCTGACATGGGAGTACTAATCTGTTGCACAGTGAACATCTTAAAACCAGGGTGCATAAACTGACTATTTAGCAGTGGTTTGCTGTGCTCAGAAAACACTGCACTGATCGAGGCAGTGACAAGCTTCCTTGGCTGACATTGGAGTTCATTCATAACCATGCTCAACACCATTATCACTGAGTATCTGTAAACCTTCTAAAAAGCAAAGGTGAAAGTTTCTTGACATGAAAATCCATTAATAAAGTACACTTCTAAAAATGGTAAGCTGTGGTTAAAACTGTTTCGTCATTCAGCCACCCTGACTAAACCTTTTCTCAGCTTATGAAAGTCTCAGAAGTAAGGCTAATGAATACGAGTGGTGGCTGTATTTTTATTTATTTATTTATTTATTTATTTATCTTGGCAGAGAATTCTTCTCCCCGAAACATACACAGAATTAGAATACATTTCTTCTTCTCTGACTGAGGTGTAGGATTTGGTGCTGCTGTTTGTACTTAGCATGGAAAAGGTAACTCAGAAAGACTCTACTATGGTGACCCGTGGGAAAGTCATAATGGGAATGGACCTCTCCTGATGGATGGACCCAGAGCTGCCTGATACAAACTGACTGACAAAAGCGTTCTGTACTGTGACAGGCATTACTAGAGAACTGCAGCTGAGAAATGTGTACAGAGACAGGTGCCATGCTCTTGGCCGATCCTGTACTTGTGGTGAGTGCAATTTCCAGGTAAACAAAGACAGACACGATAGACTATGCTGTCTATACTCAAGGGAGAATTAGACCTTACTTTAGTAAAAAAGCTACAAGTGTGAAGTTACTTTTGTTTACTGACTTAAGGAATGATAAAGGAGTGTGTGATTTGCACAGTGAGACACACTTCAATTCACAATACAGGCCAGTTTATTCCTGTACTCTTCTATTCTAAGAAACATTAATGGCACATCTTTTCTATGATTCTTACTGATTGCGTGATATAATTAAATCTTTCTGATTTTGTTGCTTACAAGCAGCATGGCAAAACCAGCTTTGAGATCAAGGACAACTAGCTACCAAAACACAAACACATCTTGAGTGAAGTATCAGTCCTTGCTTTCCCTTCTCAAGGGCATCAGAAGGGTGATTTCACATAGTGAGCTCCCAGTCAGGTGTCTACATTCACACCTCAGTATCTAAATGCAGATTGTGTTTGTTTTGAATGGTCTTCAGCACCTTTGTTTTCCACAGATCTAAACTAATGGTTCACGTACTTGGACCTTCAAAAAATGTGTTAAGATATAATTTGTGGTTTTGTACAGAAACACTCGTCTTGCATTTGCAAGAACAACTTACAGACCCTATGCACGCTCACATTAGTAAAATCAACTTGGAACATTCAGTGAGTCACTGCAAAGCACAGGTGAAAAGATTTTTGTAATATGCAAGCTGTAGACTGAAATATGTCTGTATTTGTTATGGAGACTGCATGAAAGAGCTCTTGCTGTCTGTTGGACGTTAAAGTTGCAAAGAAAATGAGTTCAAATAACTACCAGAAACAGAAAACTTTGTGTAAAAGAAGTGTAATATGAAATCATCTTCCACTTTGCATTTTGCTTTTCTTCTATTTCAGAATCATAGTAAAATAAGAGATCCTAAATATTCTAAGACTTCTTTTAAAGAAAATAAGCAAGCAAGCAAACAAACAAACAAAAAAAAACCCCCAAAGACATAAAAAAACTTGAAGGCAATTCAGATTTTTCTTTTAGTGTAGTAAAAATTGATGACACAGGGATTTAATGAAAATTATTAACTCTGTGATAAAGGGCTGCTGGGAATTATCAAATCTAACAGTCATTATTTATAGTTCAAAACCAGAATTTACGTACTTACCTCTGGAGTGTGACTCTGGAATATGACTTACAACAGCTGTCACCTAGTGCAAAATAAGATATTTAAGTGCCATACTTGTAAGAGTTTGTGCAGATTCTTGAATCTGTCCCTGTCCTGCCTTAAGCAGTGGCAAGTAGCTTGCAGGACCCTCCTTTTCATCACACAATGGGAATTACTGAAGGAATACCGAGCTACCTATCTCCCAGCTTCATTCTGCCTCTGAATGTCTGCTCAGAATTCTGTGTGCAGACTTGTTGCTGTAGGAAGGAATCTCTTCTGAAAGTTCATGATCTCCCTCATATCATGTATGAGATAATGATAAGACCCAAAAACCCCACTCAAACTTGATCACTTATGCTGTGTCAGCCAGGTAAACAGCAGGTCATGGAATCATACCAATTTATTTCAGTGATGAATCTGCCCAGCCTTGAATTGCATTTAACACATTGCAAGTCACACAGTGATCAGAGAATTGGCTTTAAAAAATTCTTCTTTAAATAAAAGATAAACCATAGGGAGGTTCCCTTGAGGTGTTCTAAAATCAATGCTTTTCCTTTTGTTCTATGCATAAAACATTGAAATGTTAAGATCACCCTCTTTCAAATGAATTGCAACACAGAAACAAACTAAACATCTTAAAAATTACGGTAAAGCCAATAACAGTATTCCTATACGCAAATAGAGACAAGTGTTCATAAGAAAAACATGGCATAAGAGTTACTGTATCTGACTTGCTTGTGTATTGACTGCACCATATTGACTGCAGTGCATGTCTATGAAAAGAGAGCAGTATTTCTAAATGGATTTGGAAGTCTTACGTGATTAGAAAAATAATTTCTACTGCTCAAAAAAATTGTCATGATGAGGTATCATAGCAACAATATACATCTTTTGTTCCACTAGGGAAAGTACCATTTTTTTCTGGTGAGCAGCTTTTATTACACATTCCCTTAGATCTTATTTTAATTTATTTTCTAAGAGAAAATTTTAACACTCACATCACCTAAAATGGACAAATCTCACAGCTGTTTATATGCTCACCTGGAAGCTAGAACTATGCTGGTGAAATGGTTTGCCTGTTTCAGTTTACCCTGATACATTGAAGGGCCTGCTGCTTGTCAGTATCCAGTCTCACTGAATTCAATGGGACTTCTTCCACTGGCTTGCCAGAATCCGTCATTGAGACTTTTCTACTGCACCATAAAATGGCCAGTGCTTGCTCTGGCCCCCAAGAGTCTTTCCCCCCTTCTCTATTCTCATACAGTTGGTGGGCGTATCAAAGAGTAGCTTCTGGAAAACAGAAGAGATGGGAAGAGGTCAGTTAGAGAAGGGGTTCAAGCTAAGTTAATCACATTTTACATGCACTTGCCTTTTCTGAGAATCATTTTCTCAAATGAAAGGAGGCTTTTCTGATTAAGGAAACTAAGGAAATCAGAAAGTAGGTGCCTAACAAATAGAATTTACCATGCATTAACATTCCCTTCTGATGTTTTTCTAAGTGGTGATGTGTTGCTGACTTACGTATTCTCTGTTGTGTCTGTGAGAGCAGCAAGTCAGCAGGAGCCAATGTACTGGTTTATCCCACCCACCTCTTTTGACAGTTCTGTCTAGACAGATACACTGTCCAGCGTGGGGCATTTTGAAAGAGGCTGTCAACACTATGATTTGTCCCAAGAATATGGTTTTAATCATCATTCTTAACACAAATTACTGCTTACAGGTCTTAACTTCTTAAACTATTTGTGTTATTACTCCCAAATGTTTATGCTGTGTAGCAGTTGTTTATACTTAGTGAAAGAGCACTTTTCTTTAAGAAAAATCCTTTTTAATTAATCTTGCATGTTTTATATTCATTCAAAATACTTTTGTGAGGATGTTCAAAAGTGCAGGTGAGACTTTGTTGCTCAATGTTTTATGCAACAGCTTCCGTGGGTTAACCAGAAATCATGATCAAGGTTTTCTTTTCCCTCTCAAAGTACAGAAAATTTTCACAACTATTAGAATCTTTGTCTTTTTATATACGTATATTTACTATTTCATTAGGTAAAGCTGGAACACTTCTTAGAAATTAGTTTATCAAAGAATAAACCAATTTTCACTCTTTTTAACCAATGATCTTTGAGATATAAACCAGCAGCACTAAGAAGGATAGAAGTTTGGACAAGATGTTGTTAGCAAAAGCTTGAACAATTTTGTGACTGCTTTTTCCTGATACTTGTGCTGTTGTTCATGGCTGCAACTCAAGGATTATTATAATTAAAGCATTTATCTTTTTACACTGGATAGAAGAGAGGAAATAGAAAACAGGAATCCTTCAGAACACTCTTCAGAAGCCTCATCTTGTCTTCTTTTTAATTTGTTCATAGGAAATACTTCCATGGAATATTTGGGATTATGATTTTATTTACACGGTTCACTCTAAAATTTAGTTCTGCTATTCTTCATCAACTTTCTATTTTCTCTCAGCTATTTAGTAAAACAATAATTAGCCAGGAAAACTGTATTTCCTAAATTTCTTTCCCAGGAATTAATATACAATACATTTTTTAATTCTGCACCATATCTATTCCATTGAACTGTAGGCTATGAATACAATTTAATTTCAAGATAGATGCTTAAAATTAGAGTGTTTATTTATACTTCATGCTGATCATTCTAGAGACAGTTTTCACTGTTTCCTACATAAAGAAGATTGTTCTTCTCTGTATGTCTCTCATTTTGCCAATAAACTCCTTATGTCTATTCCTGATGAGACTGTAAATATAAAGAAATTAGTTAAAATATTAATGCTTTTACTTAAGTATCTTAGTACTAGATGTTTTTAAATCCTAGTTTCATGCCCAGAGGAAGAAAGTTTATTAAATACTGTGGTTTTTATCTTTCCTATTTTCTAGGGGGAGTGATCTCCTTTATTTTGCTAATATCTCAGTTTATCGTTATAGAAGTCTAGTTTTTATAGTTAATATTGTATATGTGTCCATTTTGCATGAACACAAACAGAAGCTTTTTTCCCCAAACAGAGTGCTGTGACACAATTAAAGGGTTTTGTTCAAAAGCTACTTCTAAAAGTTGAAATGAATACCTTCTACACAAAAGGACTGATATGTGTTTTGTTACCTGATGGACTTAGAATATAAACTTAAGGAATTATATATCTTGTAGAAACTGGCAGATAAATGGTGAAAGTATGATTTACAGATCAGGTTATTCAGAATGACACCGGAAGTATTAACATACATGTATTTCCAAACTCATAGGTTGTCATTATTGAAGACACAGAACCACCCAGAGAAAACAATCAAAATTAGTTACTTATGTACTTGGCTGTCTACAATCAATCTGATGAGCTTTCAAATTAAATATAACAGATATAGGAAGAATGTATATCTCATCAACTCTTGCGATGGGTGGAAGTAAAGAGATCAAATGACTTACCCAGGGGATCTGTGCCACAATCAAGAATTGTACAAAATCACTGCAGTTCTACCCCAAAACCTTAAGCATAAATTAACATTTTTTCCCTTAGTGTTTACGCACCATTAGTTTGTGTTGAAAGTCACAAACTTCCTTATCCTGAGTATTTCTAAGCATATAATATTACTTTGTTTCAGCTGCTATAAATGTCCTGTTTAAGCAGATTTTAGAGGATTACTGGGGTCCCCCTAGGAAAACCAAATAAGATTTACAAATGTAATATTGAGAACTCGGATCTGAAGGGCTTCTTAGTATTCCTTTGTGGAATAAGAAAGTGTAAAACCACCAGCCCAGGAAAATGATCTGTACAAAAACATGGATAACATATATGTTAATATATAACATACAATGTATAAAAAATATTAAAACATGAGTTGATAGGAAATGGGCTGAAGAGAACATCTAAGTATCCTGTGTTACATACCTATGCCAGAAAAGCCAGACGTAATGAGTAGTACAACCATTCCTCCTTATTATTTCTGCTTAACAAACTGTGATTGTTAAATCAAATTTGCCCTTTCAGCTACAAAGTATAACTGATTCAACATAATTAGTTTAGAAATATATTTAAGAAAAACCTACAAACCTGAAACACTAAATTGGCATTCCCATGCATTCTGAGGATTTCTGATCAACAGCCAGAGGAAGGTTTCAATATATCCTTTAAAATCTTGGAAACTGCCATCCACATGAGCAAAACAAACACCTGACAAAGAAATACATATATATATATATATAACATACATATTAAATATGTTCTTGTGACTTAAACATATTATCAATATAAACCAAGGATTGTCTCTAAAGTAGCTGAAGATATATATAGTTCACCATAAGAAAACATCTGTAGGAAGACACTTGCAACTGCACATTGATAACAAAATTTTCATAGACAATGACAGATTCATAGCACTTTGTGACATCCTCAACTGACATAAGCAGTATTTTAAAAAAAATATTTTAAAAGTTTCACATAGATGTTTAATATATTAACATGCATTAGCATTTCAGGAAAAAGATTTTGAGACAGGATATTACCTTCCTCTTTTTACACTTCAGAACAGAAAACCAAATTGTTGCTTGAGGGAAAAATGTAAAAATAACAGCTGGATGAAAGATGTGGCCTGTGATACCATTGTTCTGCTGATAGACAGGGTACTCAACAAAAAGACCACACACTAGCTGTGTAAAATGCAGTTTATAAAACAAGCACACTAAAGTAAATTAGCACATTAAAGCAAACAAGCACACTAATGCAAATCAGTTCCATCACTGTTCTTAACAGGCCATGTAGAATTATTAAAGGCAGTGGTTGTTGGTTTTAATACTCCCATATCTAATAAATCTTTAATAGTCTGTGAAATCTCTTCATGTCCTCCTGGTATATGATACTGTTTCACTGTTATTACCTCGGTGGTAGATGGGATTTGTACCAGAGGCGTTTAACTTCCCCAGCTAAAACTGGACAAGCTGATACATATATCCTTGTTCCAAATTGATATTCACCATCAGGTAAGCATAAAGTCAATCCTTTTAAAATGTCAATTCCCGTTATATATTCAGGGATAGGGATAATCATGACTGAATAAGTTAATTTAGGCAGAGTGCTAATTTTCATCTCAATTTTTGTCTGTACTGCTTCAATTTATTTGCTACGTAGTCCTATAATCAAAACCTTTTGCCCTTTAAATTTTTTTAGGATTACCATAAATTAAAGAGGCCTCCACTCCAGCATCAACAAAGGCCTTAACTGTTTGACAAGACCTATTTCTCCAATAGATTTGAAGCTCTATGTGAGGATGATAGTCTGTCCTCACCATCTTGTGTTGGAGCTTGACCTTCATCTCAGTCCATTTTTAATTCTTTCAATTGTTTTAACATTTTAACATCTGGCCATGGATAAAGATCAGTGTACTGGTCCCATCCCTTTTTGTCCCCCGAACTGTTGACTCACTAGTGGGGGCCCTCCATTGGTAAATGTACCATCCCGTTGAGGCTCAAATTGGGGAGCAGAAGGTTGAATTGCTTCATCTGTCATGTCATCACTTTTGAGCTTGAATTGTTTACCCTTTGCACAGATTTATGCAACCCATGTTGCTTGTACAATCTCCGCAATTCATTGGTGGGGATCCCCTCAATCTTATCTCAGGCCCTTCCATCTTCCAACAAAACAGGAAACATATTTTTCCAAGAGAGTCAACTCTCTTTCACGTCGCCCCTCCTTTTATTGCCCCCAGTGTTTTGTTTGGGGCCCCATTCCCCCAAAATTCCTAACTGCTGGATCTTTTCTATGACTTCTCCTATGGGTTGTCCTGTTTCATTTAGGTCATCGTAAAACTTTCATAAGCATGTGATGCAGTCTTAATGATCCTATTCTGAATTGGAGCTGATAGTGCAGTCTGCAGCATAGTGTCTGCGTCTCTGATAAAAAGAGCTGTCTGAATTCCTTCCTTCTTAAAACACTGAATACAATCCCATAACTAGCAGGGTCAATTCTGCACTAGGACATTCCCCTTCCACGGGCTATTTTCTGTTACAGCCTTCCACTACCACTGCTAATAAATTAGTCTCCCCCCTGGTGCCTCAGAAAGTGTCCTGAACAAACGAGTCAGAGCTTAACGTTACAAATTTCTTACTATTTTCTGGATCCAATTTGTCTCCTGAACCCCCTAAATCATGAAACCTGATGACCCAAGATTCTCCAGGCTTTTGTTTGAACCTATCCATAATGTCTGAGTAAAAATTTCTGCCGCATCATGCTTAGCCAAACAACCTATAGGGTCAGGTTCCAGTTTCCTTCCTATTAACGGTTTTGCTTCAACAAACACTTCACCCGCTGAATTACTATCCGAATCAGTTGAATCCCAGACATCTCCATCCTGTTTCTCAGGGTCCCAATTAATTCCTGCCTCCATGATCACTGCATCCACCTTTTTCCTGTTTACTCGACCCATTCGCTTTCAATATTTATATTGGACAATCTGAACAGCTGCTTTTTCTCCTACTGTTTGATAAGTGTCCAATTTATCAGTTAATAATCGATTTTGGCACTGCAACATAACTATTTTTACCTACAATTTGCAAACTTTTATTTCCATATCAATCTTCTCCTTACACATTTGCTCCCTCTGCTGACTCTGCTTTCAGTATGAAGCCAGCAGAATTCACCCTTGTCTCCCCAGAGCAATCAATTAATCCCCTTCTTCTGTTGTAAACTTTTTGTAAATATTTAACTGCATCAGGAGGTTCTGCTCCATTCAATCAGGAGTCCCAGTTCTCACATAAATCATAACACGACTCCTCAGCAGCTATAATATGATAAGATAATTGTTCCCAGCTGGGGAAATTCAGCTCCGCTGTCTTAGGAACTTTTTTGTTTACCTTAAAAAAAGCACTTTTGTTTCTTATAGTGCCAAGTACTTCAAATTTGTTCTGGTGACAGGCAGGGTACTCAATGACCCCACACTAGCTGTATATCATGCACAATTTATTAAACAAGCACACTAAGTTGAATATGCACACTAAAGCAAACAAGCACACTAACACGATGCAGGTGTTTATCTCTCTATATATTGTGGATAAATACAATAAAGCAAATGAGAGATATATATATGTAAGTAAAACAGAGGAAAAATTTGCAATGCATCAAATCATTACTCTATAGAGAGAACTGAGGTTAAGTGAAATACATCACCAGTTACCACCAAATCATCATCCAAGCCCAGACTTCCAGCTGGGAAGCCCTGTTGCAGCCAATGCCAGGAGTCTCAGGCAGTTGGGAAAGTCCCTGCGCTGTGTGTCCACTCATACATGAGGCTTTGGATTCAGCTACAAGAGGGTCTTGCTTTTATTCCCTTATTAAACCAAACAGCTTTATGCCAGATCTGTAATTGTTTACTTGTGGGGCCATGCAGTTTCTCACGATCTCTTGTCCTCGCAGAGAACGTTGGCCAAGTCAAAGAGTGGATATGTTGGTGCAGCCAAGTATGAAGGTCATAGAACAGCTGCACACCTATGCTTTCCTGCCTCTTTCTGACAGACACGAGGAACATAAGCATATATACTCTCCCAAATACACTTTGACAAAAAACATACTTTGTCATGTCTCTCAGTCATGAGGGGAAACGAGCTCTCAGCTAGGTTCCCATTCATTTCAACTATTTACATAAAACAAATCATCCACAAACCAAAAAGAATAATACAGCCTTCCAAAGCCCAGCTACTGAGCTAAAAGCATGACAAGAATCAACTTACATATCTTGATCATTTCTCTGCCTTGCCTTCTAGATCAGCTGAATTATTCTGAAGCACAGTTAGGGAAGTTTAGGGCACCTGTCCATGTACTGGAGATGTGGATCTCCAGCTACTTGATTCCAGACATCCTGGATAATTTCATCAACTCAGATGTGGTTCTCAGCAGGCAGAGCAGATAGTGGAATTCCCTCCTCAGTTATCTCTCATTGCTCATTTCTATATCAAAGAAAACAACAACCCATACTGACTCATCAGACAGTAACCTGCAGTGAATCTGACAACACAGGTACCTGGGCCACTCTTAGAGGAGGGTAGCAGGCATTCCTCTTAGCAGGCATTGTCATGGGACGTGTAGACAGCTGTTGGCAGTACAGTGTGGGAGACAATGGAAACTATTTGATTATTGCCAAAGAGAAGTAACTGCTTGGCTGGAGAAGAAAGAGTTAAAGAAGAAACAATCAAGTACAATCAAGCAGAGCAACCCAGCTGGCTGAAGAGGAGAGAGCATAAGATACCAAGACACCTGGCTGAGGAGGAGAGACCATAAAGATAAGAGACTGGCTACTCTGGGACTGGCTGTGAGAAAGCAAGCAGTGTTAACAAACTAACTATAAGTCGGGAACTAAACATGATAGGCTACAAATAGAATGGTATAAAAGCTAGAGCAATAGGCTAAAAATAACTGTTGTTAGAATGGTATAAAAAGTTAGAGCAGTAGGCAATAAAGTGATTCACTGCATGAAGATGCTCTGGGTCCGTGCCTTCATCCCCTCAGTACAGCTGTTCCAAAACAAACCATTGCCTTCAGGATCCGCAAATCCTGTTCTCATGTTCTAGGCATGAGAACGTTTAACGTACATGAAGTCAGTGATGTGCAGTGACTGCAGCTCCACCCTAGGTAGTGGCGTCCACCTCAGCCACCTGATGAGCTATATACCATCTCAGTGTTTTGTGGGGCTCTGATGCTTTAGGGCTATCATCTCCCTCTGAGGTTGGGAAAGTCAAAGAGCAGATACATTAGATGAATGCACTGGTAGGATTTAGGGAATTCCTAAACGTTGTAGAAATATGTAATCTTTACAGTTGTGCTAAATCCAACAGGATCTCTAAGGATTAAAATGGATGTGTGATCTACTATAATCTCTTTAGTATCCATAAAACCTGAAGATCTGTTAACTTTTTTCCTGATTTTGACATCAGTTTCACTCTGTTCTGGAATGCTGCTCCATAAAACCTTCAGTGAAGTATCACACCTGCATACTGTTTTCTAGAGCAGGTGGTCTCAGAATGGAGGCTGAAATGGAGGTGTTTGTCCCCATTTCCCTCCACAGCTGTCATTCTGGAATACTCTTGCCTGATTATGGAGGACAATAGGATGTTTGCCACTCTGTCACACATACCAACAGTTCTGCAGCCAATATACAGAGACAATAAAAAGTTTAAAAATCCCAGTATTTGTTTCAAGATTTAATATTAAAAACAAAATTCACAGTGCATCTGAGCTAAGTGAACCATCTGCTGTCATTGAAAGGGAGGGGGATTATTAATCCTCTTCTACTGTCTGATATGAAGAAAGAATTAAGTAAAACAATTAGGTCAGCTTAGCCATTTGCATAGAGAATCATAGAATCATAGAATAGTTAGG
>NW_009926979.1:338-28180 GCF_000696875.1 Nestor notabilis | reverse complement strand
ATAGTTTAGTGCGAGGTGTCCCTGCCCAGGGACAGGCTCATTGCAGGCTGCTTGCAAACCCTTTCCCTAGGGGCATTCAGGCAGGGGGCAGACACTCTTGTAGCTGCCAAGAGCACTGCTAGCTTAGCCTCTGTGTGTGCTCTTTCCAGTTTTGTGAGATACGGTTGTAAGTGATTACTAAGAGTGTCAAGTACCATAGTGCCTTAACTAAGTATCCAAAATTACTGATACACAGATGTTAATTTCATGAGTGATAGACAAACACTAATTATTTGAACTGACACATGTAAAGTGATTCAAAAACAGGCTGGGTAAAAACAAATTTAGCAGCAACATATTTACAAATCTTTGCAAGCAAGCAGATCGTTCCAGTTGTTTCAATCTAATAAAATCTACCATTCTCCATAAGAAATAATAGCATAATTAAAATCTACAAAAAATTAAAGGGAAAATTTCTTGGAGGAAAGGAAGAATTTCTGAAACACAGAAGCTATATGTTTTTTTCAAATGTACAAAGTTGAAATCGCACAAAAAGTGTAAATAACATTGCAAGGGGCTCAGAAATTTTATGTATCTCATAAAATGTGGATAATACAGTGAAGTGGGTATTTGAGTTAGGTAAATAAATATTTTTTAAAGAAAGGAAGTACTCTTTTATGATTTATAACTTAAAATTTTCAAACAGCAGCAGGACTTAAAAAATGAATGGTCAATTGTATTTACATTTACACTGTCCTGAAAATTTTAAAGCTATGGCTCTGGATTTTTAAACAGGATTTACCTATATGCAAACCAAATGATCTCTGTAGAGTTCAGTTTAGGCACACCACTCTGCAGAATCAGTGCTATTTGTAAGTACTGAAAATGATCTTGAGAAAAATAATTCACAATCAGCAAAATTAAATAAATAAAACTCTCTGATCAGGGGAGTGGTTGCTCTGCAATATCTGCTTCTTCCTCCTGCAAGCTGGAAAATACAGTTCTGTCAGGGAAAAACAGGTATAGACTGAGTTAGCAGAAAAAAACCCATCAGATAAAAGTGACACTCTCACGTCTTTTCTTGAAGAAAGATTGTTTTGGGTTTTTTTGGGGGGGGGGTGGTGGTGTTTGGTTTTTGTTTGGTTTTTGTTTTGTTGGGGGTTTTTTTGGTTCAGTTTTTTTTTTTTGTTGCAGTCTGAAGTGGGTGTAGTAGAAAAAGGGAATATCAAATATCTTTGAATGGTTTTATTTACAGGCTTTTGAAGACATATATATTGAACAGCGTAAAACTATCAAGACCATGCTGGAATATGCTGACAAGGTCTTCACTTACATCTTCATTCTGGAAATGCTGTTGAAGTGGGTGGCCTATGGCTATCAAACATACTTTACTAATGCCTGGTGCTGGCTGGACTTCCTGATTGTCGATGTATGTAGTATATTTACTAGACGTAACTTTTATATTTTTTTAATCTGATTTTTTTATTTTTAATTACTTGCTCTACAACCATAGTGTCTACACAAATACAGAGAATATGGTATTTCCACTGAGGTAATGTGGGGACATAGAGTATATGAAGGCCTGTGGAGTTCTGCCACCTATGTAACTGTTCTTGTAAGGTCTTTAAGTAACAGCATAACCAAGGTTAATGTCAGCCTATAAAGCACATAAGCTCAGCAGTCAGGTAAAAACATTAGTGCAAGTTAATATGGACAAATTAGTCCTTTCTACCAATTTCCAACAGAGCAATGTTGCTCTGTGACTCATCTGTTAATACAGAACAGGCTTCAATCATTTCTATTTCAGTTGTGGGCAATCAACTGCTCATTACCAGCTATAATTACTGATCCCAACAGCACTGTAAAATGAAGAAAAAGTGAGAGTAATACCTAAATTAGTAAAAAGGAGAGATTAATTTAATTTGCTTTCTGTGTTTTTAAATACTCTCAAATCACTAGCAAAATAAGAAATTCAGAAATATTAATTTTTACAGATATTGTTACCTTATGATATTTTTGTTTGCTTGTTTACCTTCCTACTCTTATTTCATATTACTTTGTTTTTCTTTTATTTAAAAGACTTCCTATTCCTGAAGAAAGTGGTCCAAAATTAGATTCTTCTAAAGAAGTTTATATCTCACGTCTATGGTATGTAAAGTAGTATGTACAGTATAATAATTTTTACTTTCCTGTTTTCATATAGGTCTCTTTGGTTAGCTTAACAGCAAATGCATTGGGTTACTCTGAACTTGGTGCCATTAAGTCCCTTAGGACACTAAGAGCTTTGAGACCTCTAAGAGCTTTGTCACGATTTGAAGGCATGAGGGTAAGACAAAATGAAAGACTCTGAAACTATGCATGCATAGAAAGAACACATGCATGCAGAATAAGGAATGACAAGTCCATGCAGAAAGGCTGCACTATCTTTTTATCTATTGCATATCTTTTACTAACAGATAAGCAAAAACTCCATCAATTCACGTAAATCCATATTCAGTATCACATAGAAGTTACATTCATTAAGGTTACTTTACTTTCTAGCCAATCTCAGGAGTGTTCTAGACAATCTCAGGCATTGAAATTACCAACTATGAACTCTCTTAACAGACTCTTAACAATGAATAAGATTTAACAAGATTTTAGTAATATTTCACTGATAAATATATCACTGTTTTTGTACAGGAATCTAATTTAGCATTAGTTAATAAAGATATTTTCTGTTATCAGTGGAAATCCTTCATTTTTCTTTGCATTTGAGAAACCACCTTGAGTCAAACCTGGATGAATTTTACCAGATCATACCAGAGATATATTCATACCTCTTAGTGGTTTAAATCTATTTCTGAGTTTGGCTGACTTTAAAAACAAATTAAGTTATTTGATTTCTCTATTAAATTCTTCATTTTATAAGGTAAATGCTTTTCTTATTTCAACAGATCTCCATTTAATATTCAATACAATGTATATAAGGTTATTCTTACTTACTCTGAGTAACTTAGCGGCCCTGCTTATTATTCATCTCACTCAAGAAGGCATTTTAACTTATTTTTTCATTTGTTTATACCTTCTGTTCCTTAAAGCCACTGAATACGAACTAACTCTATATGCATGTCACTGAAACAGAGAATGCTTTTTGCTACTTCATAGAAATATAAGAGGAAACAATGTGCTAATGAATTTGAAATTAATTGTATACCAGTGGAATAGCCTGAAATATATTGTCTGAACAATATTTAGATACAAATCTAAGCTTAATCAAGTCAAACTGAGGCTTTAATAGTAGTCATCAAGCTATATATCTCTAGTTCAGAATGCATCAGAAAAAATATTGCTAACCAATTAGTACTAGATAATAAATTTCAATTTCATATAGCAAATTGACTTTTAACAGCTTTCTCGTAATTTGGAATTCACAAATTGGTATTAAGCAGGATAAAAGCTGGTCAAGTACTACAGTATGTGCAAATTTTCATTTAATTTTTGAATGACTATTTGATTTAGGCATTTTCTATTTTTCTTTATACTTACTGTTCATGAACATTCAGATAAATGTGGTTCTCTGCAAAGGAATGTCGGGAAATTGCTGTCAACTTTCCTTTATTAATAATGTTCTGGTCAGTTCCAGGAGGACTCCCAGACCAGACTGGAGTCCCAGACACAGGGACAAGAAATGCAGCTTTTTAGATGACATTGAGAAAAAAGAAGATCATTTACAGAAAGATGTCAAAATTGACTGCCAAATGTTTTACTCCATTTTTCAGTATCCTTACATGACTGCCTTAGTAAATATTCCACTTAATAGAATATTTATGCTCAAAGAAAAGTACCTGCAGTTTAAAATCTATTTACTGCTTTCCCTTATTTCTCACTAATAACTATAAAGCTATGCCAGAAGCCCAATCATATGGTAGAAATTCAGATATACAACATAAATAATTCATGAGCAACTTACTGTGTAGAAGTCACAGACAAGCCTGGAAAAGCAAAAAAGGTTTCAGCTCTGTTCTCCAATATTAATGTTGATCAATGAAGTACCTGATTCCAGTCACTTAGAAAATTTGACTGGCCAACTGTCTAGGCTTTATCTTTACTATTAGTTACATGCACTTCTGAAAATGTTTTTTTCCAAAGCATTTGGCAAGTATTCACAACAGCTCATTGCCAGATAGTAACATTACTTTATGAATGACTCACGAACAGTAAAAATAATAAATAATTGACCAGCTCATGATAAGATTATAGTCAAATTACAGTATTCTCAGAAACTGAGCTCATTTCATAAAAATCCATAAAACCAGATTCTTTTACCTGCCAGCAAAAAGTAAAAATAAATCAACCCTCTTTACTTTCTTATATTGCCTATGCCTATGCTGAGCTGTGACAAAACAAGCCGAGTTTTTATTCAGCACGTATTTATAATTTTGATGTTTACCTCCATGTTCAAATTTTGCCTTGAAAATGTAAGAGATCATATGTATTCCATAGAAGTCTCTATGTAAAAAGTTCTGTATCATTTTGTAAAATAATCTGCTAAATTCTCATCTACTTTAAATCAACCTTTTTCTTAAATAAGTTTAGCAATCTGGTGAATTGGAAGAGTACAGCATTTTGCATAGTAAATATTGATAACTATTCTATTATCCCTAAATATGAAACATCACTTTTTAAGTTATATTCTTACAAGTCTACAGTTTTACTCTCTAGTTACAACTTACTTTTACTTTATAGTTACAACTGTTTCATAAATGGATTAAATTCTCTTCCCAAAGTGAATATAAGATATATGAATCATCTGCACTAAAATAGGGTACAAATGGTCCATAGTTTGTGTGTGCTTTGAGCACAGAAGTTAATTTTGACATATTAAAGGCATTTAAAATATCTGCTAGTATATTGAATTCTGAGAAACTTTAATACCTTCTATAGTGAACCTCAAAACCAACTCCACTCAGATGCTGGAAGGAAAGTAAAGAATTGCTTTAATTTGATTTAAATTTCTGTTTTAGGGTTTATATTCTTATCTCAATTAGTGTACATTCTAAGCAGAGGTATCTGCAATCTGAGATTTGAATATACCCATTGCTTTTTGTTTAGCTTTTTAGTACTTGCAATACAATGCTTTTACGCTAGTTCTGAATTGGTATGCTACTTGTAAATGTAGAATACTAAGTATACATTGCTTTGCTGAGTTAGAGAATTAAGTGACAATAAAGCATGCATTTGTGTCTAATTTCACAAAATAAAGCATGTTATGCCGTGCTTGATTTATTTATTAGAGAAATAGTAGAAGGCAGCAAACAATCTGAAATACACTTGCACTTTCAGTTTTGCATGCCTTATGCATATTTCTGGCTGATGGCTTTAAACATTTACTGTATTTCAAATTTCCAGTCCAATTTCTTAACTTGTAAAACTAAATTAGAATATTTGATGTCCTCTAAAATTCAAAGGCTATTCCTTAGATTCCTTTACCAGGAATGCAATAATGAGTATTCAAAACTTCATTAGTAGGAAAGCGACATTTCTCACATGATTGAGTTATAAAACATAACATCAAGTGTCTGTCATTACAGATTCACAACTAATAACAGGCTATATATTTCTATTTCGTATAGGATAACCTTTCTTCAGCTTGGATGGGGTGGACCACTGGTTCCTCCCCTTATCTATATTATGCATACAGTACTTCCCCCTTTTCTACCCTTAATGATTACAGTGTGACTAATCACTACATACTAATCACTACATTGTCTATTTAGGGTCAGAAGGAGAGACAATCTCATTTGAGAATCCCAGTAACAGCAAAACTAGTTTATATGCATTCACCCTGCAGCCTCTTCTTAATTGCTTTAAATATTTGGAAATTATCCTTTGAAATGTTACAGAAAAAACATCAAAACTTCTGAGAAAATCAGTATGGTTATTTAGAGTTATGTGAGTCCCTTTTGCAGAAGGAAGGTGCCTCAGCTATTTTTAGATGCTTTTTTTAAATGAGATAAAAAATTACTATCTTTTAAAATTTGAATCTGGCTTTTACACTGTTTTGGAAAAAACTGTGCTTTACTCTGTTACTCAGTTTATAGCTATATACATTCAGAAATATCCCATAGAAAGTTTTGAACATTACTTGTAATACATTAAGCACACACGAAAGGGCTATGATCAGAATAGTCACATCTACAAATATTTATATAATTCCAATTTAAACTTTTGCATCATTTTTATACCCCATATGTTACATTAAATAAATCACTCCAAGTGTATATAGATAACACAAGACATCGTGTAAGAAATATAATCCTTTCTTGGAATCTGAATTCAGTCTTCTTTGGCCTGTGTTGGAAACTAGTTGTTATGTCTCCTGAAAAACAATTAAAAAACTTACAAACTTCGATGTAAGAAGACTGTCTGCATAGATATTCATAAATCATACAGGAAATGTCTTAGTATTTTGAGATTTTTCTTAGACTGTAATTCTATAATTACAAGAGAACTTTTGGAGGAATTTCTTACATAATTGAAAGGGATATGATTTTTGTCCAGATTTGTTTGTTGTGTCTTGAAGGAAATCCTTACTTTTAGGATCAAAATTTAATGAAATTTGAATGAGGTACATACCATATTTTACATTGTAATTAAAAATGTTAAAGAATACATAAAGGTTAACAACATCTCATTTATGCAACAGGAAGAACAACAAAAAATTTTTTTTCACTGCATCTGGTGAAATTCAAAGATATTGCTCCACATTAACTAATTATTCTATTTTCATGCTCGTGTGTATTTACCATATTTACCAGGTCTTCTCAAACAAATGCAGCTATGTGATCTATTGCTCAGCAGATAATTATTGTATTTCATCATACAGTATGTTAAATAATGTCTTTTCTTCTATGTTGTCTTCAAAAGTATTTTGTCATATACTTGATTTCTGATGAGAAACAGAATGAAAACTGCTCCAGGAACTCCAGTATTTTGTAAAATTCAACAGTGTAGCTTACTTTAAATAGGCTGTTATTTGAACAAGAAATGCTTCTGCTGCTACTTTGACCAAGTTAAATTTTTTAAAAGCTAGGACAGAACTGCAGTATCACTGAGGTTTCAAGGGACCTCCTGAGACCATCTAGTTGAACCCCCCTAACAGTTCTATCTTTCCAAGATATAAACTCACCACCCAGTAGCATAAAATTTTTCCAGCACAAAGTGTTATAAAAATAGTATGTGAGTTAAGTGAGAAAGTATTTTGCTTTCTTTGGAGTTAAAATTCACTGACAAAAGCATTCTTCAGTTAGCTGCATTTATACAGTAACAATTAAGGAAAAGTAGGAGAGACTGCAACTGGTTTTATAAGAGAATGATTTTCTTCTAGAATCTTTCATCTCTTGCTTCAGCATTATTTGTTCATTACTGTAAAGATTAAGATTAATACCTCCTTCTCAGGTGTCTCCGATTCTTTCTATCTGCCTGTCTTTTCTTTCCATACACTTATTTAAATCCAAATTTTTCTTTACATTTACCACTTTAAGTGATCATTTTCTAATAATCTTCACCCTGAATTCCCAATGCAGTCTTCATTTACTCAAAAATCTTACAATAAATCTTGTCATAAATAAGCACATTTTTCGATTGTTTCACACATAAGGTGCTTCTCATGCCAGTTCTGAAACTGACAAAATGCATTCATTTCTTTTATGAAACAAGCTTTTGTGCTTTTTTCTTGATATAAATAATCTAGTCTCACTATCATAATCTGCTTTTACATACTTTCACTACTTTGTAGTGATCCTAAATTAAGGGTAAGTATTAGTTTGCTAGAAGACTCCAGTTGTATTTTTTCCCTTGCTTCTAATGTTTCTAAATATTTTTCTAAATTTTATTTAGTTCTAGACTTTTGTCTAGGTCATGTGGTTAAAAGTACATGGCATTAAAGCAAACTGTGTAGCAAAGGTCTTCTTTAACTATGCACTTCCTAAAGGCAAATTCCACAAGATGCCACTAATTTTAGTTGGAGGATAGAAGACAAACAAAGCCAGACATCTTCTCAGATGTGCAAAGTGATAATGAGAGGCAATGGACACAAGTTGGGTTATGGGAAATTCTTATTCGATGTAAAGGGGTTTGAGAAAGTTCGTGGTTTTTCTTTTTGAAGTTTTCTTGGGAAGGTTATTTGATTCTGATTCTGATTTTGGGTTTGGGTTTTTTTTTCTTGGGTTGTGGGTTTTTTTACAGTGAGGTAAATACTGGAACAGTGGAACATAACTAGTGGATTACAGCTCACACATTCACAGAAATATGGTGTAGCACTCTTTGTGGGACAAAGTTCTGAAAGTTTTTCCTCAGGAAGTCCATTAAGATAAAATAGAGAGGAGTAAATAATTTAAAAGGTTTGAATACCTTGGGTGAATGTACATTTTTAAATTCACCATAGTTCCTCCCTAGAACCCCTATTTGGATCATGTCAAGTAGGTTGCACTGTCTCTCACAGAAATATTTAATTCTCATCCTCTCTTGTCTCTAAAGCCAGTTCATAGCTCATCATCAAGCATATGCAGCACGCTTCTTCCCAGTGTACCCATTCCAAGCTACTGAATGAGAAAAATATGTAGTTTTGAGGTGTCTTGTTAGCAAGCGAAAGAATTACCACAATCTCTCTCTCTCTCTCTTCTTCCTCTCCCTTTCCCCCTTCCCCACTCTGTCCTCATCTGCTAGGTTGCGTTGTCAGATACATTTTACTACCTGATATAAATGTTGGGAAAATGTGATAAATTTTCATTATTACCATTGAATAAAAGTTCCCATCTACATTACTGCTGTGCCAATGTACACACACTTTATCTCTTCAACAAAAAGAACTTTTAATCCTTATATATACATGTCATCCCTTTCCCACCAAACTCCATAGAGACACTCAGATGAGAAAGGGTATCTTGTGTGGTAATATTTTTCCTGTACTGCATCATCTGGGCACCTGCAAACCTCACACAAAGCAACTGTGACAAAGATCACAATGCCTTCACTGAGCATCTGTCTTAACCCTCTGCAATGGGTAGCATTTGAATTCTGTTTGCTGGCCCACAGGCCATTTCCAGCTAACATAGGTTCTCCTGATTTAAACTCCATACCCGTTTCCTCTGATCCCACTGACTTTCTGCTGTGTTAAACTTGTAGAAGTGGCTTCTCTAACTTCAGAGAAAGGCATTTTTCATCATCTGTTTTGTAGTGCCTGGAAGAACAGGAAGCCATTATTACAGCATTTTTGTTATTATTTGGTCAGAAGAAAGGGACTGTCCCAAACACTTTTGCCACACTGAGCCCCCTGTCACCTTAGGAAATTTTAAAACAGTATAAATTCAGATTAAATCCCTGTTTTGCCATTCAAGTGCCAGCCCCTTCAAATGTATAACTTGTTAAAAATATTTTAGGATGAAAAGGCAGTATAGAATGTTTGATTTTTAGATGGTAGATGCTAGGCTTTAAAAGGGACAAATATGGCAGTTTGTGCATGCGTGTGTATATTTATGTATAAACCATCGTATTTGGAGTAAAATGTCAGCAGAAATCTTGACTTGATTTTAACAGCTAGAATTCAGTGTTTCACAAGTTCAAACCCATCTCCTCCCCAGTTAAAAGCCTCTGCCTGTGAGAAAGAATTAGGCCTGTTTTGTTAATGATTGTTTACACTTCTGTATATATGAAATATTGCTTTCTTCTAGAGGAGACATGCTTTCCCACAGTGACTTTTTTTTTCACTGGATATCAGCTGAGATCCTGAGATGTAAAATAGTCCAGAGCCCATTTGTCTTTGCAGGTGTCAGGTGTTGCTTCTCATTTGCACTTAATGCTGTTCCACCTACCTGAAGCTATAAAATCAGCTAGGGCTTTTGCAGTTTGCTTACCAGAGTCAGCCTGACCAACAGCATCTCAGCTTTGAGGAAATGCATAGGTAAAAAACAAACAAACAAACAAGCAAGCAACTCTGCAAACATCTTTTTCCAGTTTATTGGCACTATATTCTGTATCAAAGAATAACAGGAAATAGGATCAAAAGAACAGCCCCTTTTAAAATTAAAAAATACATTTAGAATCACACACACCTGATTTAGATTTGAAGAACAAGAAGAAATAAGAGCTGTAGTTGCCATCATTTTCTTACCCACTACAGACTCTTTTCTACAAGATGAGATTGACAAATTTTATTTGCTACATTTTTAATTAAGAAATGCTAATTGATCTCTTTTCCGCATTCAGTTCACTTTTCAATTGGTTCTCACTTTTTTCTGCCCATTTGCTGCAACTTATGTGCGTAAGCATTGTGTGTATATGTATGGGTGCTATCTTGGGTATATATTATGTAAGCTAATGTCCTGTCCTGGTTATCCTGATATACCTCATCTATTCTTAAATCAAACAACAAAAAAGTAAACTGGAAAAAAACACTGATATAGCAATTACCTCCAGCTGTATGTACTGAAGAAATTAAAGACTTCTTCCTAAGGTGGACTTTGCAATCAGCTAAGCATCTGACCAGCACGTGAAAATGCATTTTTACATTATAAATATGGTAGGGCAAAGGCTCAACACCGGTGGAGGAGAAAAAAGAAAAAAAAATCAAACAAAAACAAAACAGAAACAAAAACGACTTCTAAAAGTTTTAATTTTCTTTTCTTCTTTTCTTAAAAAACCTTCCAGGGGGACTGGATAGCTCAAGGGGTTGGTAATAGGATACAGAGCCTTTCATCTCTAGGTCACCAGTTCGCATCCAGGCCAGGTCAGTAGTGACCAAAAATTGTTACCATTTGATGGGGTTTTAGTGACCTATATGAAATAAGTTGTTGGAACCACTGTTGGAACAGTTGCTGGAAACTGTTCACTTATGCAAGAAAATGTGCCTGATCTTTTGGCAGTTTCAGAAGGGAGACTGCATTAGCTGATCATCTGAAGATGCGAGATACACTGATGGCATTTTGTAGAAATCTTTCTTTCTAAGACTATCATCAATTCATAATTGTTGTAACAATTACTGTAAATGTTAGTATTCTGCTGCTTAGTTAGTGTTCTGGATCTGTTCTGTAGTCCAATGGATCTCAGGGTTATTAAAAATGTAACTGCTACAGGCACTTAATTCATACAAAACTATTCTTCCTGTAAGCACAGGTAACCTTAATGTATTTAAGTTGCAGGACTAAATCCCCATCTTTCTTTCTTGACATTTTCATTTTCGGGTTTCTCACCAAGATGTAAAATAAGGAATTCCATCAGTGTAACACATCCAGAACATGTTTATAGAGGAAGAAAAAAAGAAAAAAAAGAAAAGAAAAACATAAGACAAGCACTAGCTGGCCTAGAATTTCAAAGCTGCAATAGCATAATACAGTGTCATAGATCAGGTCAGATTTGGAATAAATTACAGAATTATTTCATTCCTAATTTTTATATTGTTATGAGTTCTACCAAGCTAAGTAGCAACAGATTTCTTCTCCCAACAGAACAGTAAAAAAACACTTCCCTCATCCTTTGAAAACAGTTTCTTGTGTTCAGAATATTACTGGGACCTTGTTAGCCTTTTTAAATACTTCTTAAAATGGCTAGCTTATGCATACATCACCTAGATACTTCACATTTTCTATAAGAGAAGTCTCAAGAAGTAAGCATGCTTCCTATAAGGTTATCATCAAACCCAGAAGCTGCCAAGAAAAGCTAAATTCTAAAAAATTCATAGTTTTATAAATAAATAAGGGTAATTCTCAGTTACAGAAAGGTCCCATTTTCACTCTCAATGAAGGAGACCCTTAAAATGAGAAGAAAATATGCCCTGAAAATAACATTTCTACCCAAGATCTCTAAACAGGTCCCAATTCCTGGCCATAAGATTTGGGAGGAGGAGGTTGCTGAGTGACGAGTAACACAACCACAATACTCCGCTTCCAAAGGCCTTCAAGAGGCTGTGAAATACAGGTAGTAAGATTGAGCAGCTCTGAGATTGCTCAGAATTATGTTGGTAGTGGGGAAGATTCCTCTATGTTGCAGAAATCAGGGAACAAAGATGGACTAAGATGCCCTCATACACCCCAAGTATCCATGTCAGTCCTTGCCTGTCTTACTGCAGGAATTGGATTGCTGAGAATCACACTATTTTGGTTTACCTTCCTACAAGGTCCTAAAAGTTTTACGGAAAAAAGGAAGTAACATTTAAAATAAAATATAACTTGTAAATGAGATCTGGTATTGGGTACTTGAGGAGAAATGATTGCTCAAATATTAGCCAAAAAAAATCAAAAAAAGCTTTGATAGCTCTGACAGACACATGTGATTAATTACTGTATCTATCAGAAAAAAAATACAGGTTTTATCTACATAAGTAATTATTGGGGGTTAGAAGGCAAGTGGTCAAAAGCAATGTAAAAAGCAAAATCAACCCCCCTAAATACATCCTTGATATATGTCCTTCTTTAGATAAATGAAGGGTATTACTGACTAAAACTCAATGCATGGAACAATAAGACTGGAGCTTGAAATAAATTATGTTGATTCAAGTAGACACATATTGCAAAACTGTCTTGCTTTTCTATACAAAGAAATTAATCTTTGTTATAATCTTGCATGGAATGATAAGGCAATAAAGATATGTATTTAATTCCTGCATAATCCTTTTAATGTAGAGCTTAGTTTCTAGATTCATGGCATTTAAGTTTTCAGCTTAAATTTCAAAGCTATGTTGATCAAATCTACAGGTTGCCATTTTTCTTTAAGCATTTTTAAACTATCATTTGATGCATTTTTAGAATTTTATTATGTCTGTATTTATATTCAACGTTTGGGGTTTTTTATACAGAACACATCAGTGCCAGGCTTCATCACACTACCACCGGGTGTTCTCTTTTGTTTTTCTTTTAATTATTTTAATTTTTCTCACTTATTTTCCTTTCATTACATGTACTAATGGTATGTATTTAAAAGAACAGTGCAATACCACAGGTATTAATGTACTGCTTTAACATTTATAATATTAGTCTCTGAATAAGAATTTATTAAGCATTGGTAAAACAGTATACAAAACTGTTGCTGTAAATATTCTTACACTCTTTTCTTTTTCCCCCTGTATTTGTGTATTAGGTGGTTGTGAATGCCCTTTTAGGAGCAATTCCATCCATCATGAACGTGCTTCTCGTTTGTCTTATATTCTGGCTAATTTTCAGCATCATGGGAGTAAATCTGTTTGCTGGGAAGTTCTACTACTGTGTTAACACCACAACTGATGAAAGGTTTGAAGTCGACCAAATCAACAATTTTAGTCAGTGCGAGGAACTCATAAAAAACAATCAAAGTGCTCGATGGAAAAACGTGAAAGTAAACTTTGATAATGTAGGATTTGGGTATCTATCTTTACTTCAAGTAGTAAGTGATCACTCTTTATATACATCTTTCTGGTTATATGTAATAGTGAAAAGCAATTCTAACAACAAAGACAAAAAACATTTACCTGATGATTTTGTTCTGTGACTTAGTAATGCCACTGCCCTGATAACTGATTACTCCTTTCATAGTAAGCAGCAAGTAGAGCCTACTAAGATGACATCTTAGGACATCTGACAGAACAAGGGGTATTTTTCCTATTTATAGCTTACTTAGTCCTCCAGTCCCTTCTAACTTTAAATTTCTACAAGTACCTAGGAATGGCATTCTGCTATCTGAATACTTTAAATTTTACTGTTGCTGAAAACCAAAATTGGCATTGGTGTGATTAAGTCACAGAGAAGAATTCCAGGTAGAAATCGCATCTCAGTGATGTGGCTGCCACCAGTGCTGACTTATGTGACCTAAGTAATTTCTCATTCAGAAGAGAAATAAGAAAAGAAAAATATCATTAGATACTATAATCTATGAAATATTTTCCCTGCTATTTCTGTGCATAAGTATCTCATGGAGTTTATTCAGCAAATACTGAGGGAAGAAGGAAGAAAATATGTGCTGTAAAATATTATAAGGTTATGCCTTCACTATCAAAAAGTGTGTCCTCACAACTACCTATCTTTGTATTTTGGAGTAGCTAATAGTCTGACCCAGCCTTAATCAAGAAAATGCTGGACTTAAACTTATATTGTGTGCATTCAGCAACCTCTATGTTTTTTTGAGATTACTGTCTAATTCTGCCAAACCTTAGTTTTAATTTTTATAGGTTTTAAATAAGTTTCTAGTTTTTATGTTGACATAAGAAAACTCAATACTACAAATCATAACATGATGCAGTGGTATCAACGTTGTCCTAGACGGGGTCTAAAACTATATTTCTGAGCTCTGTGATCTGCCTCTCCCAGCTCATACAGCATCTCAACTGTGTGACTGGTAACTCTGGCAATTTAAATTATGCTATGTTTTATTATTTACTTTACTGTCCATCAGAAAATAGCAGAGAGGGACCACCAGCACTAAAGAAATAAACTACTGAATACAATTTGATTTTGATAACAAAATTGGATTATAATAGGAAGACTTTAACTATTTCTCTGTCTTATTTTTGAAATCCACTTGCCTAGAATCCCCTTTGGGGACCAGGGGGGAAGAATGCTTTATTACACCTCTTCAGGAGAAACAAGACATTAACAAAACCCATTGCAAGTGGTTTGCAACTATTCCTTCAGTAGTGGCACAGGGATAAAACCAGGTATATTTTTTCCTGGTTTTGTGACCACAGTCACCACCCCTCAGCTACTTGCAGTTATATATATTTCAGTGTCCCAGCTATGCATAGCTTATTCCATCTTCTCTTCATTGAAAAGCAGCAAATATTTCTTACATCAACACTTAGATTCTTATATTATTGGATTGTTCTGGCAGGCAAATTGGGGGAAATTTGCCAGTTGTTCCCATGTTTCCAAAGGAAAAATTAATCTAGACCACCACAGAGGGGCCTAACTCTTATGGGAGGACATTTGCCAGTTGTTTTTACAGTATCTACAATACAGAGAGTTTGTATCAATATCAAAGGCTTGCCTAATGGATGGATTTTTCTCTGTGTGTGTAGAATGTCAGTGACACTACTTATTTTTTCTGTATTACTAAAATGCTTGTAAAAGCATGAAGAGATTTTCTTGTATAACATACCAAAAAAGAAAAAAAAAAAAAGGGGCACTTCTGTCATTGCACAAAATAGACACTTGTCTCTGCATCTTTATAGGGTTTGGTAAGTTAGACACTAGTAGTGATTTTGCAGTTATGGAATGATAAAAGCCCTAGGGAAGAGGAAGGAAAATATCAGCTTGATTTTCAATTAATGCTTTAAAACATACAGAATCTATAGTTTGCTTTTTTTCACCTTCATGAACCCAAGAAAGGCTACAATTCATAAATGTTTGAGATTCTTACATTATCTTGTCAATCAAAGAAGATATTTGTAAGGTGATTTTCTATTTGATACATAATGTAATTTGGATGAGAATCTAGAAAGCCATCATGTTCAGAAGAAATATAAGAAGTGAATAGATATGTCAGAACCCTAGATTTCCCTACCCTTCCTAATCAGCTTCTAGGAAAGGTAAAGAGAGTAAATACTAAGGTATTGCTCAATTACAGGTATCCATTACAATGTCAGAAACAAAAATAAAGCTACTGGGACTTGAATATTTTTCCCAAATAAGGTATTAAGCCTGAAAAATCTGATTGAAAAACTATGGTTGCCAGTGAATTTGCTTTCTGTGCACCCAATGTGAACATTAATAGCCTTTTTTTAACATCTTAATGATTAGTTGAAAAGTCTGCTGAAGTAATTTGGTTCTCCAACTTAACAACCTCAAGCACAGGCTTTCATTTAGGTTGTAATGGACCTGAGAAAATAACCCAATAGAGGTCAGTGTCACTTTTCTAATGACAAACTCAGTGCTAAGTATCAATGTATGAATTAGTGAAACAAGGTCCCTTCTTCAGGAAGCTGGAAACAAACTACCAAAGCTGCCTCTTACAACCTTGTATTATTTCCCTTCTATATTCTAACTCATGTCCTTTGAGCCATCCAAAGAAGAATATTGTAAATCCCTTCAGCTTTTCTGGGTTATAGGTAATACAACATAAATCTTTATTTGCTGCATCACTGAGGTTTTCTATCTGGTACGAATACTGCTGGAAGTAGTACTGTTTTCATGACCAAAAAAATTACAAATCAAAACAAGCCAAAAGAACCCTGGTACTGAGAACTGTATTATTCTGGGAAAAACACAAATGATTCCCATGAAAAAGTTTTGTTTTCGATCATGAAAAGCCTGTTATGGTAGTATATGAGTCTGTTCATTGCTGAAAAAAAAAACCCTGAAGACTTTTTTAAGAGTAATATATGAAAGAAACAGATATTTCACACAGAAATACTCAGTAGAAGCAGGGCAATTTCAGAAAGAAATATTCTAGGCTCAAAAAAAAATAGATTCGAAATGTGTGGCAGTAGCTTTTTAATTGAAAAGACCTCTCTGACAAGTTCTCTCTAGACTTTCCTTGGCAGTGATAGTGAAAAAGAACATAAACTAATTTTTTGTTTGCATATTGTATTTTTTTCTTTTGGGGGAGGAGTGTGCATGGAAAATCTTCAGTAATGATAACATTATTATAATTCTTTCTGCCCCAATATACAGGCTACTGATATGTCCAACTGATATAACCAAATCTTATAGACTTTGTTAATCAGACTATTTTCTAAAAATCCTACATAATTTGAAGTTGGAGTGTAAATATTCCTGCCATCAGTCACATAAGTACAGTCTCTCTGATAGAATTTTTTGCTTCTATGATGCAGTGTAGCTCACGTTGGTTTATGTAGATCTGCAAATTTTTTTCATATCTTGCTCTGAACTTGCTTGAGTATTTCTCTGTCCCTAAAGAAAAGCATCAAAGCAGAGACAGATCTGCTGGAGAAATTCCTTACACAATTTTCATGCATCTGTGAGTGGAGAGGAAGATGTCGGTGTACACAAAGAGATGTAGCATCTGCCCTCATAATTCTATGGCCTTATGCCTATTTAACTTGAACCTAGTGTTTGGATTCTTTGGTAAGTAAATCTCCTGGAGGCATGCTTTTATCCTGCTGGTAAGCTTATATCCTGCTTACAAGGATAAAATGTGGCAAACCAACCAGTGGGTCTCAAAGCACAACATTATATCTTTCTGCTGTTACTAATATAAATTAAAAAACCAATAAATAGATAAATAGGTAAATATATATAAATAAATTTTAAAACCCTATGAATTGTAGGGTAAAAAAAATCAGAATCTGAATTAAGGCTATAAGACTGGGAGAGCTTCAAAGTTCCAGCAGGTCAGTATTTTTAAAGCAAAATGTTATTGTATGTCCAAAAGGTAACGTCAATCTTCCTGGTCATTATTTCTGGTAAAGAAATTGAGTGGTGAAACTCCAGCATTATTTATAACTTCATTAAAATTCTTCATCAGGGAAAAAGTCTATGTACTTCTAACAATAGTAGATTGGTGGATTTTTGTTTTGTTGGTTCTTCTAAGTACATTTGAATACATGTTTTTCAAATTTCCTTGAGGGAAAAAAAACCACATTTGGAAGAGGTGCTGATTTCAGTTACACAGCTATAAACTTTGAAATCAATGAATTACTCCTGATTTAGTGTCACTGAACATATGCAATATATTTTTATTTTTGAAAATACAAAAAGGAAACTAAGAATTTGATCTCTTAGTCATATTTCTGTGTTATATTCCATTCAGTATGCACATATGCCCAAATAATGCCTTATTTCTGTTACAGAAAATGCGTTGCAGATAAATTTGAGCCTAACATAAGCTAGCCTAAGCTTCTACTGAATGCAGTAGAAATAATATTCTTTCACTATACAGATGCTTTGACACTGAACCTCCAGTTCTATTTTTTGCTATTGTTCAGCAATATATTTAAAAATTACAAATTAACTGAAACTTCTGCTTTGGGAATTAAGAATCAGTTTTCTCACAGCTAAGTTCTCAACTAGTATAAACATTTTTGCGTAATGACAATTACATTCACTGATTTCTACTCATTTTCAAGAGGGATTTAGACTAAAACAAATAACATGATGAAGCAGTATGTTTTATTATTGAAATCACTTAATTTAATAAGTTATGGGGGGGGTCTTAATTTCTTCAGTAATGGTGATATAGTTTTGTGAAACTCATTGTGGAAAACGCACACTTTACTTTAGATATTTTGAACTTCAAGAAAGTGATGTTATGTTTTTCCACCCCCCCACTCTCTCTAAGTTGCCTTTTTAATAGTAGTAATAATAATAGTCATCATACAACAGCTCAGTTCTTCAGCTCTTTTTCCTAGCACTAACTGAAAGGTACTCTCAGTATAAAGGACTACTTTACTGATGATTGTGAAGCTTAGTATTTTAAAATTAGTCTATTTTTTTCCATTCACTCTAGTTAGTCTAGGCTACACCAACAAATTTACAAAAAACAGTAAGTCCACTTTGCCTGGAGGATGATATGCAAAGATCATAATGTGTCTGAATCTGAGGCAACAGCACACACTTTGCAAAAGAGCCACTCTGTCATTTGCATCACCTTTCTGATGTAAAAGTAGGCAGGCTATTTGCATTTAATGTTTCAGGTTGAAGTGCTGATCTCATCCTAAGGTATGAAATTCTAAAGAATGCAAATAATGTACGAAGAGAGAAACAAAAGTAGTGCCTGTAAGACATGAAGTAATCATCCTGCCCTATTTAGCCCTTGTAAGACCTCAGTTGAAATACTAAGCCCAGTTTTGGTTACATTTCAAGAGATGAACTAGTGTAAGAGACCTCAGAGGAAAATAATGAGAATTATCAGAGTTCTGGAAAACAAGATCTACATGGAAAGACTGAAGGAACCACAGTCACAGCCTAAAGGAGAAAGGCAGCAACAATCAGTTTGCAAATGAGTAAAAGGTGCTGCACAAAGGATGATTATTACTCTGTTCTCCCGATATGTAACAATTATAACAAGTGACAGTCTTAAATGGCAACAGAAGGATTTTGATATTAGGAAATAAAAAAGACCAGTGCTGGAATAAATACTTTTTATAAGGTTGTGGAGTGTCCATCATTGAAAGTCTGAAAATGCCAATTACATAAATAAAGCTGATCTTACCTCTCCTAATCCACTGCAGTCCAAATATTCCACAAGGACTTTAAATTCTTCAGCTGAGACTTCTACTTGTTTCAGATTTATTGCTGATTTATTGGTCTTCTGATACTACACTTTGATTTCATCATCTTAACTGTAAGTTGCCTGAACGTATTTTCTGGATTGGCCCCAAGATGTGATCACAATCTTTTAGTATTCTACTGTTTCAGCAATGTAAGGGACATCTTTTCCTTTTAAGAAAATAATCCCTTTTCATTTTAAATTCACCATCTGCTGCATAAGCCAAGCCTTTTTGAAACCTCCACGGGAAATGAAACCTCAAGATGATGGAGCAATAACCATGAAGATGGTTATTATGGATGGATGAAGAGTTCCAACTTATTTCTGCGACTGGTCTCCATGGCAAGGAATATGAAGGAACCAATGATCTGCAGCTTTGATTAGCAAAAATATAATAGGAACTAAATAACAGAAAACTATATCATATTGTTTTATTTCGGGCACAACTGGGTTAAAACCTGAGTGACTTCTACTTGGAGTTGTAGCTTTGTCAAAAGAGAACTAATTTCTCCAACAGAGAAAATCACTGTCTGTTTTGAACACTGAGATGAACCAATCTACACCTCACTGTCAAATGTGAAAAGTTACAGATTTGGGGCAAAGGAAATAGCTATAAAAGTTCACTAAATGCTGCCACATATGAGGCATATTCAGTCTTTGATGCACATTAAACACATCTTACCAGTATATCTTGGAATATAATACCATTCAAGTGAAAATGGAGTTAGAGTATCATGTAAAGTCTTTCAAAGTAGAGAAAAATAAAAATTCTGATAGATAGGAAAACAGCTTTTCTGAGTTGATCAAATTTTGGTTCCCTTCAGTTGCCACCTTAATGACTGATTTAAGAAGGAGGAATTACACATCAGTCTTCATTGGTGGCAACTCAGTTACATAAGGCTATTTCTCATCCATACGTAGCCTTTGCAGTTGACATGATCTGATGAACGTTTAGTCCACTAAAATGACACTGCATTGTACCATTTGTGATAATTAATTAGAAATAAGTTAATTAGTCTTACTGCTTAAAATGTTAATATGGAAACAAAATAGGGGGATACATAGCAGTGCATCCAATGAGCAGCTGTGAAGAAGGCCAAGAGACAAAATAATTATCTAGAAATCGCATGTCATGCTAATTATTCCTGGTGCTGTACTCAGTTGCTGGAAATAATTATATGAATTGTCTTCAAGCTCTGTGCTTAAACAGGTGTGTACTGTTTACAGGCTACATTTAAAGGCTGGATGGATATTATGTATGCAGCTATTGACTCAAGAGATGTAAGTACTGCAAACATTTTTAAATCGACTCTTCTTCTTGAGGTCTGTCTATCAACAAGTGTGTCTTTATGTATGTTCTAAAAGCAATTAATATCCATATAACAGAATGAAACAAAATTAAATTAACTAATATGAGCTTCTGCTGTAACAAATTGTAGAAAACTGAATACAAACTGCCAGATGCTGACAGTAATCAATGGAATGGACAAAATACATTGACATAAGTGACAAGAGTGTTGTCCAAACACAAAATATTAAGGATATTTTGCCACTTTTGTTCAGCTGAAATTTTCACGTGAAATCTTAGGAATTGCATTTCATATTTTTTTCTTAGGTATTACAACAACCCAAGTATGAAGACAACCTGTATATGTATTTGTATTTTGTCATCTTTATCATTTTTGGGTCTTTTTTCACCCTGAACCTGTTCATTGGTGTCATTATTGATAACTTCAATCAGCAGAAAAAGAAGATAAGTATTGTTTTATTTCTCTTCTGAAGATATTCTAAAATATTGCATTTTTGCAAGTGCATGCTATATGGAATGTACACACGAGGTTTGTTCAGAATTGAAAAAGCTGAATTATATTAGGATATAAAATCTTACCAAGATGTAGTATGCATTAATGTCGTAAGATTTAACATTTTAGTGAATGGGGCAGACCCTTCTGGTTTCAATGTCCAGTTTAGTCTTCCTCAAGTCATCTGTTTTTCAGTGCTTAAACTTCATGAAATCTCTTTACATGACCAAACCCCTGATTTAGGCCTTACATTAAAGCACTCATAATTTCTTGATTTTTTTTTTCTTCTATCAGCACAAAAATAATAGCTACCTGGTTGTGAAAATAAAGCATTATTTCATAACTAGTACAGACTACTGTTTTAATGATCCCAAGTATTCAAGTTCTGAATTATCTGTAAAGATACAGGAATTATTTGTAACTATCTCAGGGCCTTTTTTTATTGTTCCAGAGTGCAGATGTAGATAATCTCACAAGTATAGGTGGTCTGAGTATCAGATGCTCATCTTTAAAATTATTTTCTGTAAATAGACAAGGTAATGAAAACTAAAGGACAAAAGCAGCTATGAACTACTAGTTTAATTTTACCTTAATGGTCTTCATCACTTTCTTTGGGTTTATGTTGCTAATGAGAGATGCTAAGTAAGGTTTTTGGGAACTGTTTGTGCTAGAGCCCTAGAGGTATATAGTTAGGGAGCCTGTCTAGTGTACAGTTCATGCAATCCCATGTCTTCAGGCTTCCCAAACATTCATCCACAAAAGGGCTGCATCCAGTCCTACTTGTTCATAAACATTCCTGGAATTAGTCTGCAAATATCTTTTATCCAGCTGCATTTGATAGCTAAGAGACTTTTCCCAATTCAGTCTTCTTGATTTTCATGAAATAAGTAAGTAAATTACATTCTTTTTAATACTGCATATAAATGTGATTATAACCAGTTTTGATTTCATGTTTTTACTTTGGAGGTCAAGACATATTTATGACAGAAGAACAGAAGAAATACTACAATGCAATGAAAAAGCTGGGATCCAAAAAACCACAAAAACCTATACCAAGACCAGGGGTAAAACTATTTATACATATCAGATCAATAGCTATTTATGAACAGCTTGGGTTTTTTTATTGATATACAGAGAGCAGAAATATGCCCATGTGAAAATTAGAATTAATTAATGTATCAGTCAGCAAAAATGGAAAAATAAAACACAATAAAAAATATATATATTTTCCTTTGCAACCAGTTTATGTATGAATATACAAACAAACGAGGCTGAACTAAGCTAGTGTACTCACTTTAATTTGACTAGTCTACTTACTTAGTTATGTTTTTATTGAGGTCTTGTAGGCCTTACTGCATGTATTTTTCTGCTTTCTTCAAATGGGAAAAGAAAAACAATTACAGTTTGTATTGAATGGTTTTGGGTTTTTTTTCTCCTCAGAACAAATTCCAAGGCATGGTCTTTGATTTTGTGACACAGCAAGTATTCGACATCAGCATCATGATTCTTATTTGTCTTAACATGGTTACCATGATGGTAGAAACTGATGACCAGAGTAAAGAAATGGAAAATATTTTATACTGGATAAACCTGGTGTTCATTGTTCTTTTCACTGGAGAATGTGTCCTGAAATTAATTTCACTTCGTCATTACTATTTCACTATAGGCTGGAACATTTTTGATTTTGTAGTCGTCATTCTCTCAATAGTAGGTAAGTTTTTATTAAACTAAAAAGAAGGTAAAATGAACATAAGGTGAACTTCTACTTGAATATGGTTGGCTTTTGTCATTGCAAAGTTTACAACTAAGTCATAGAATCGTAGAATCATAAATGAGTTCGTCATGCGACTTTTATTTGTAATTAGTAATTTACCTATTCCAACCATTTAAACTTTTTATCTTTCAACATACATTGCTCCTGCAAATATTAAGTATAACTGGTATAACAGAAATTATGCAAGTGGAATCTACAGAGTATCTTTAACAGCCACATAGAACAACCAGTCTTAAAACTATTTTTCTAAATTTCTACTCTGATATGGAGTAATGTATCTTGGGTTTATTTCTTTTCTGTTTTAGGTATGTTTTTAGCTGAGATGATTGAAAAGTATTTTGTGTCCCCGACACTATTCAGAGTCATCCGACTTGCCAGAATTGGCCGAATCCTGCGTCTCATTAAAGGCGCTAAGGGAATCCGCACTCTGCTTTTTGCTTTGATGATGTCTCTTCCTGCTTTGTTCAACATTGGTCTGCTGCTGTTCCTGGTCATGTTTATCTATGCGATATTTGGTATGTCCAACTTTGCCTATGTTAAGAGGGAAGCTGGTATAGATGACATGTTCAACTTTGAGACGTTTGGCAACAGCATGATCTGCCTGTTTCAAATTACCACGTCTGCAGGCTGGGATGGTTTGCTAGCCCCAATTCTAAACAGTGGGGAGCCAGACTGTGACCCAAACAAAGCTCATCCAGGGAGCTCTGTTAAAGGTGACTGTGGCAACCCTTCTGTTGGGATTTTCTTCTTTGTCAGCTACATTATCATATCATTTCTGGTAGTGGTGAACATGTACATTGCTGTGATTTTGGAGAACTGCGGTGTTGCTACTGAAGAAAGCGCTGAACCCTTGAGCGAGGATGACTTTGAGATGTTCTATGAAGTCTGGGAGAAGTTTGATCCCGACGCAACACAATTCATGGAATTTGAGAAATTGTCTGATTTTGCAGCAGCACTTGAGCCTCCTCTTCATCTACCCAAACCAAACAAAGTCCAGCTTATTGCAATGGATCTGCCCATGGTAAGCGGTGACAGAATTCACTGCCTTGACATCTTGTTTGCTTTCACAAAGCGTGTTTTGGGGGAAAGTGGGGAGATGGATGCCCTCAGAATACAGATGGAAGATCGGTTTATGGCATCCAATCCTTCAAAAGCTTCCTATGAACCAATTACAACCACATTAAAGAGAAAACAGGAGGAAGTATCTGCTGTCATTATCCAGCGGGCTTATAGACGTCACCTTTTAAAACGAACAGTAAAACAAGCTTCCTTTATCTATAACAAAAACAAAACTGAAGGAGGGGCTGGTCAGGGCATAAAAGATGAAATCCTTATTGACAAGTTAAACGAAAACTCGTTTACAGAGAAAACTGTAACCGCATCAACAGCAGTTTGTCCACCTTCTTATGACCGTGTAACAAGGCCAGTCAAAGAAAAGCACGAAAAGGAAGATAAAGCTGGTCAGAAATAAAAGCAAATAACAAGCAAAATCATCTATGTGCAAAATAGTTCATACCCTGTGAGGATCATGTGTTCGTGTCAACAGGACTCCTGCTGGAGGTCTATGCCAAACTGACAATTTTTACAAATATACTGTACATTAAAGGTCAGTGCCTATTAAAAGACAGTGGCTGTGACTGCGATATGGAGAAACAACCTTGACAGGAGGTTACTGTTCTCACTACCAGCTGACACTGCTGAAGAGGAGAGAAAAATGGCTACTCAGACTGTAGGGACCAGTTAAGGGGTGCAAACCAAGTATTTGTGTGTTTAACATAAAACAATATGGTAACTGTATCCACTGTTTGCATTTCAACTGCCACATACGTCGTATTTTTACAAAATCTGTGTTGGTGGATTCATCTTATTTTTATTCATATATTGTTTATGATATGTGACTATTTTTGTAAATGGGGCTTCTGTTGGGAAAGGGGATTAAGTACACCGTTACAGGTACAAGGGCCAGGTGTTCTATTATATGACTAATATACACGCAGAAACGATTTGCATGAAGGCATGCTGCACTTATAGATCATGCATGAAAATAACATTAAGCCACAAAGAACAACAGATTTTTTTTAGCACAGTGTTTCTGGGAAGGAATTGATAGATTTTGAGGTGCTTAATTAATGGACTCATGTTGTATCACATCCAAACAAATCTTGGTATGCCTGTAAAATCCCCTATAACTCACAAGAACAGTAGAGATGGATTGATTTTTGCACAAACCATTAAGTTTCAGAAAGCGCAAACTACTTTCTGGGTGTGAAGTCACAGATTTTGTCTTTGCCAAATGTTTTTCTGCACACAAATAATAAATGAATCTGCCTCAGCCCTCCAAATTGATCAAAAAGAGCCCTTTATAAAATTGTCCTGCTTTATCCTGCAGTATTGTTTAGCCATCTTCAGCTCTCGGTAAGATTGTTGTTGTACACATTAATGAAAAGTCCTCTGCTATGTAAATAGTGATTTTTAACCTGTGGTGCATGTTTGAGCAAACAGATAATGACCTTAGCACATTTATTGCATCAAATATGTACCACAATAAGTGTAGCGTACAAGCATTCAACAGGTAAAATTATGTATTATCTACCATTATAGATAGTTTGGATGCTATCAGTGCATGTTTATATTGCCTATGCTGCTGTTCCTTTGACTGTCCAGGATTCTTAAATATGGGAAGCCATACATCAGAGCTAAATGAAATAAACTACTCTACAAGACCTCATTCCTTCATACCATTAAGCAATATTTTGCAGCTACTTAGGAGCTTATTTGTTTTACATTTTTGAAGCATATAGTGTATATCCGAACTGTACAGACATTGAAAACTACTAAACCTGTTGAAAATAATGTTAGGATTTTATAAGCAAATATAAATACTGTAAAAACCATTTTATTTTATTTTTCAGCATTATGTACATAAAACAAGAACAGAATTTTATCTTCAGGTTGATGTCGCACCATTTTTGTTACTTTCTGCCCATAGCACTTTTTCACAGAACTCCAGAAAACAAGATATAAATGAGAGAATGGATAGCTGTAGGTTCTTATTTTTTTTGCAATATTTGCAAACATGTCAATACTTTCTGCAAAATAAGCTCATAATTTTCTTTTAAAAGCTAAGTTTTTTGCAGTTGGGAAATGGTGTAAAGTTCAAATTGAATGTCTAAGCAGTGCCTGCATCATAAGTTTTCAGATACACCCTTTCTTTCACAGAATCCTTGATCTTTTCTTATGTTTACTTACAGATTTATTTTTTTTTTTTATTCATGTTGCACTAGAACAGTTCTAAATGTTATCTTGGATCCACAATATTTTTTCACAAAGAGAAAGTAGCAAAATTGTATAATCCAACACATCAGGACATTTTATGTTTCTTACACAGGAAAATTAAATATAGATTACTTTTATTAAAATTATTAATACTGTATTAGTGAACTGCATGCAGGAAGATGCTACTATTACCCTAACTGATGCTAAAGAACATTATTAATGCGCCAAAATAATAAAGATTACATTTTTTATTGTATGTTCCTTTTGTCTTTACTACCTGACATTAACACAAAAAAGGTATGCTTCTAAAACCAGAGAATAAAAGGATACTGAAAACCTTTACAGGCAGCTACACTGTTCTTCCATGTGAGCGAACCTGTGGGACTTGCTTGTTAGTCCAACTAGGAATTTCGAATTCAAGATACGTTGGACACTGAGCATGATGATTCCACATGTATCCATAGTTCATGGCGCAGCTCCATCCAGTGGGGTACTCAACCATCAAATAGCAGAGCTGTCCTGCTAGTGTGTCCCACAAGGCTCCGAGCGTTTACAGGAATGACAAGAGAGCATTCATGAGTTTACAAAGATAAAATGAGGATTGAACTTAGTACTAGATACATGACATTCCACAACTTGGATTATCAGAAGAAGTTTATTCTTGCTGGTTACTCTTCACAAATAGGCTACAGACCATCTCATACGCAAGTGCATTGATGGAAAGTATGAATCGGAGTCAGAGTGAATAACCATTGTTCTTTTCCTCAGGAACTTTTAAGAATCTCTCTGGAAGTATCACATGTGTGGATTCTTGTATGGAAAAATGCAAATGCCACTAGAAAGTGGGCATGTTGGTTATTCTTTACTAATTGCTTCAGTGAATTTATTAAGCGTTCTATTTACATGCTTACATGATTTTATATTGCATTGCCCTACAACTTAAAATGAAAACACTTAGTGGTGAATACTGAACTAAATACTGAATTAATACTGAACTAAAGCCAGCTTATGAGCAACTGTATTCTATATACTTGCTCAGCTGCTAATGCAGTAGTAAAATTTCATAGCATCTTCCCTGAAATTCATCACAAATCTTTTGGGGGAGGAAAATGTTTCCCCTTCAAAATGTTCTGAAAGGCATTATGAAAAAAAAAGTCTGAAACTTCGATGGAATGCACAAGTATCAAAATTAAAACATAAGTATTTTCAGATTAATATGTAGACAAAAATATGTCTTAAAAGGTTACCTTAAAATGTAAATTACAAAAAAAAAAAAAAAAAAGACAGAATGACTAGACTTCTTCAAAAATAAGTTAGTAAATTGAATAGTATTTTTTGATATTCTATTAATAGCTTTTTAACCTTAGCTTTTCTCAAGGAAATAGTTTTAAGGTAAATGAGAACTGTGCCACTGTCCCTGCAGATCACAGGTCATGCCCATGCAAAACCAGTTTTTTTCTCATACCTATTTTAGTTTTGCAGTGTAACAGAAGCTGAAATGTTACTTCAAAGCAAGTAGAGCATCACTTACAACAGGAAATTTTGAAGATCATCTTGGCCAACAAGAAAAAACGAATATTCTTATGTATTACTTCTTTGGCAACTTCCTGACACTGGGAATGAGAAATGTGTAACGCAGTAGTCCTGTGTGTGATGGACTTGTTAGGAAAGCTTACTCTGAGTGCTCTCTGCTGGAAGAACTGGCTTCATCTGCTAATTCAGTGCAAGTTGGGTTTGCCTCCTTGTACTAAACGGCATTTTGGGTGGTTTTCATTTCGGACAGACAACACAGCCGCTCTAAAAGAGTGCTATTTAGCAATGGTGTGTTGTTTCTGGTG
>NW_009926979.1:0-305 GCF_000696875.1 Nestor notabilis | reverse complement strand
GGGGAGCTTTCACCTCCAGGGGAAAACATGAGTTTTCCTAGTCTTTGCCACTCTGTAATTCCCTACGAGGAAAAAAAAGAGGGGGGAAGAAGGAGAACTTTTTGTATTTGATTTTACCCCACTGCTATTTCATTTCTACAGAGAAGCTTAACATAGTTTGAAGTGTTCAGTACTGAGACACATTATGAAACATAGGGGATGTGGGCCACTTAGTCGTATGTCCAGCCAAAAAAGCAAGAAAATAAACCAATTCTCTAGGCTTTCCGTGCAGCACTCAGTCGGCGTGACCCTCACCGCTGTAAGCG
>NW_009926978.1:23794-35501 GCF_000696875.1 Nestor notabilis | reverse complement strand
GAAACTATTACACACCCCTTCCAGCACCTATAGGATGGCCACTGTACTGGGAAAGACACAGGTGGAACACAGGGGTCTCTGCTTCTTGAGTGGCACCCCAAGACCCAACACTCATTGGACCAAACACAGGACACAGGAGCTGGAGGGACAGATCGCTAATGCCCTCTCTCTTGCAGTGTGCCCAGAGCAATGTCCCAGCCGCTGGGAGCCTATTTGTTTTGTTGGGCTGTGAAAGGGCTGTCAATATGCCACACTTCCAAAACCAACTCCAAGTGAAGGCTTTTCTTTACTCTCCCCTACCCAGTTATTTATTATTCTTTCTCCTTTCTATAGCAGTGGGTAAGCCAACCCTCCCCACCAGAGGCAAGCTACCCTGGTAGTGTGACTGAGTGGAGGAGGAACAAGGAGCAGCAGCTGCATCAAAGGCAGCCCCGCCACCACCAGCTTTTCACACTCGCAGTACGACACTCTCTTAATTGAAAAAGGAGGCCTTAATGTGCCCAGGGAAACACTCAGAGCCTGCTTCTAAAAGGTACTGAGTGCCAATTCAAGGCCACCAACTAATTTCTCATGTCAGCATGAAACAGCACTGTGCTTCTCAGGGGCTGCTTGGGTTTTACCAGCTCAGACTTTCAGGTGCCATGTCCCGACACAAGACAGTGTGGCAGCCAAGTACTAAGAGGCACAAATAACGTTGTTATGCTTTGCAATCAGCTTACTAGATTTTGCTTCTGACAGTCAGTTGGCAAAGATCTTGTTTTGAGTGTTTTAAAGTGTTACCCATACCTATGACCAGCATGCTCTTCTTCAACACTGCACACACACTAGGGCACCTGCAAAGAAAATCTGTGACATTTCCGTACAGCAGAATATACTGGAGTGTTGGGTGATAGAATCAGATGAATGTAAAAGGAGGGAAGTGCCCCAAATATTATATTTTAATGTGTCCACAGAAGCAGCAGGAATGAACTCTAATTCAGTGCCCATCTGTTCTGATGAGCACCAAGAGATGAGCTTCCTTGGCACCTGATCAGGATGGGTCTTTTATTCCCCCTCCTGTTTCTAAAGGGCCCCTCCTTTTTCCTCCTCCTTCCCCTGTTCTCTCCCCTTGCCTTTAAAAACATAATGGACAGAATGCCCTTTTACTATAACTGTATATAGACTTCTTTCAAAACTCCCTTTACAGCTCACAGTTAATTAACTTTCATTCAGAGGAACAATTCCTGAGGTCACGCTGCCCTGACTTCTTTTGCTGTCCTGCATACACCCAACTAAAGAGAGGATAAAGTAAATTCCAGCGTGTCTGTGGTACCTGTAGCAAATCCCCCAGGAGGGCAAAAAAATTGCTGAGCAATATGTCTGCCATTCTAGCTTCTTGTTATGTTCAAATACTGAACAACACCTGAAAAATATCCTCTGACTGCAACTGCTGAGGAATGTTGCAGTAAATCATGCTTATCTGCATTGCTGCTGTTTTCTGCAGTGTTGTTTTCTATAGCAAAGTAATTGTTCCTAAAAGCAGTATCGCACAATTCATAATTAAAGGAACAGAAGTTTTTATGGTACGGTTATGACATGTGTTTACACAGTCGGTTCTGGCTTGATGCAGATTTGTGAGTGGCAAGTGCTATAAACAGCCCATGGGGGATATCCATCTTTCCTAGGTCTGCCAGGGGAGCCACACTGTCATGTGCTCAGGCTCTCCTCGCTGCCCAGCCTCAACCCCCTGCATCAGTGGGAAGCATCAGTAAGGATTCAATACCCGATCACAAGCATCAGGAGAGATTCAGTATCCACACATACCACTTTAATGGAGCATTAAAATGCAGAAGGTCTAATCAGATGGATTGGTATGTGTAGGCAGCCTTTTGAGGAATGCCAGAGGCTGATGGTGAGATCAGATATTACCAATATCTGCAGAGATGCATGTGTTTCTGACAATACAGACTCTGAAGGCATTGCTTCCGGGCATCAGCATGAATGAATCTTATGGGCAAGCAGGGAAATACACCAAGATGTTTAAGATCCTCTCTTTCTGGAGATATGCAGCAGCCTGCCTTAGAGTAATCACTTTTCAAAATCAACTTGTAATAGCAGTTATGGCATTTAGCTTTTGCTTTGTCTGAACCTTGTCCTGGGCAAGAGTAAGAGGACCCAAACCCAACTAATCTCTTAGGGTTTTCTGTTTTCTTAATTTGACTTTATTTTTTTAGCGTATTTTACATACAAAATTCTTTTTTATCTAGGGAAGCTATGTTTACATTATTTTGCTACCCCAGTGGCATCTATTGCTAAAGCAGGATGAGGCAGTCTATAGATCTGTAATGCCATTCAGTGGTTGCAGGTTATATAGCATTTACCCTGAAGCACATGTTACTGATGGAATTTTATTTCTCTAAAGTATAACACTTGGAATTTCCCAAGAGAGCATTTCTGGCTCAAAAGAAGGGGTGTGTAATTATTTTCCCTGCCCTGGCTGTTTGTTGAAGACAATGTCCAAAGGTTGGAGTCAGTAAGTCACTATGCACCGCGTTTGGGTGCATGGTCACTAAATCCCGAGGTGAACAAATCCCCAGGTAAGGAATCGAATGTTTCTTAACCACTTAGATGCACAAGGGTACTGATACTTTTGCTTGTATAAAACCAAGAAAGGGTATGATAAGAAGGCAGCAAAACCACGGCAAAGTTATTGTGCAGCAGCAAGAGAGCGGCTCTGCCAACACCCCGGTCTGAGCTCATGGCTGGTAACACCAATTAACATGCTGCTGCCTCAGCTGAGGCATGTTCATCACCTTATGCACATTCACGAGTCTTGTAAATTTTTGTCACATTTAGTAAAGATTGTCCTTCTGTTCCCTTTTACCCTTCTGTGAACACGGCTGTCACATCGGGGCAGGTGAGAGGCAGCTTCAGAGGCTGCGCTGGCCATTTCTTGGCTGTTGGTGGTGGCCGCGCAGGCGGGACAGGGTGACTGTCTGGGTATGCATGTGGTAGGGGGCAATCAAATGAGCTAGGACCTTTGGGGAACCTTTGCCATAAAAATTGTAATATGCTAAATGAAAGGCATAATAACCATCGGTATACACCCCACCAAATTTTATAGAAGCGAGAAACGTTTGTTTTTAAATTCCCATTCCAAGTGCTTACAACAAACACAGCATCACATGAGCCCATTTATCCCCTGCTGCCCCTGCTGCTATTTGCAGCAAAGGAACCCTTCAGGTGCTCCACATCTTGATTAAGAGACTGCTCTCTCCTTAGAGAGAGCTGTCACTAGCTCACTTAGTGACATATCACAAACTCATTACCCTAGACTTACTTAATTTTATTTTATTCCCTCCCATGATTCTTGAATTAAAAGATAGCTTTTCTGCTTCCTGTAAGTAGTGAATACTTTCAAAACTACTGCTTAGGAACAAAAACCACAATACTTTCAAATGGTTTCATTGTGTTGACTGAAAATCAGAGAGAACTGTTTTAGTCCTGTGAAACTGAGCTGCCTGGCTTGCTACTGAGCCTGTTCTGCAGATATTATGTACCTGCACATACACCGGCAGCCTAGAGGCCTCTCACATGAATACCTGCAACTAGCTAACACTGTTGTCACTGTCATTCCAACCTAACACTTGGAAACCTGCATTTTCTTCTCAGTGCATCAAAGAGAACTCAGATGATCAGAAGCCAAGGAGTAAATCTCAAAAGATGGCTTTGTCTAAAATATCACAGTAACCCCCGTGCTAACAGTGAATACCTAATGGACATAGCTAATTCCTGGATAAGCCCAGATCAATAAGCCCAGGATGGAGCTTGTGAGTATTGACAAGAGCCTCCTTCCTTTAGTGGCTGCAGCACAGCATGGGGCAGGAGGTGGGGGCTGAGCGGGGCTGAGCTGGGAAACGCTTCCTAACTCTTGTCCTTATGGACATCTCCCACTGCAGCAGCAACACTCATAGCATTGACCAGCTAAAACACACAGCACAGAGAAAACAGTCCTTCCCAAAGCAGCACGTCTGCACCCTCCCTCCCCAGCCTAGAATATCTTACCTTCAGGCTCAGATGTGCTTTGATGGGGTTTAGTACAGAACCCTGGCTGACAGGCAACAGATTGAGGAACAAACAGCAAAACCCCTGTTTTTTAAAAACAAACAGCCACATGCCTCTCAGAGGACAGAACTGCCTAGAATAATGACTTGTGCATTAGGGGGTTGCCCTGCAGGAAGGGGAGGAGTGGAGTTTTACCCTAGTAAAATAAATGGGGAGGAAATATTTCTGCCCCACTGAAATCAAACCTTTCTGTGCTGTCACAGCAGCGACCAGCCCCAACCTTGTTCTGCAGAAGACTGCCCAGAGATTGAACACGAGGAAAGCAGAGAGCACTCTCAGCTGGAAGAGCGAAATGGAGCCAAAGGCTGAGCAACACGGGGGTAGATGGCAGAGTGCTGAAAATTTATGCTGAAAGAAGAGTGGAAGTACAACATTAGATGCTCAGCATTTAACTGCATATTTTTAAAAAATCTTTAAAAAAAGCAGGCAAGGAATGTGGAAAAGATCTAGGGAAAAAAGGAGTCCACATTTTTATGTCTGCATCACCCGCAGCATTTCTTAGGCTATTTATAATGATGTTTAAGACTGAAAGTCTTTGACATTACTTCAAACAAGCAGGCAGGCTAATCAAACTGACAACAGAAGCTATAGCAGCAGTTGGGTAGGGAAAAAAAAATCATTATGGTCTTTGTACAAACACAATCCATTTATATTAACTTAAAATGTAGAGAAAATCTTTATTTAGAAAGAAATCATTCCAACCTGAAAAGCAATCATGTCAAGTAAGTCCCACTTCCAAATGACTATAAGTGCTCTTCTGTGCAAGATTTATCATTTTCAAAGATCTTTAGTACTGTTTGATTTGTTCATCATCCCCTTCATGAGAGGGCACTGGCAGAAATCAGCCACAGATCTTGCTGCTCGAAAATGACAGCAGTTTTGATAAGGCTCGGTATAATTTCACTTGACGCTGCTTTTCTGATAAGGGTCCTGTATGTGACCACAGTGAGCAGAACTAGTGGCTCAACACTAGGCATTCAAATGTTGCCACCCACCTAATGCTCATGTGTATCTATCTGAATACTACTTTGCTGACTCCCTTTTTGCAGGTATGTGATAACTCACTGATTGGGGGATACATAACACAGAAATATGTGAACTGTGTATTAAATCTTGATGCTTAAAGCACCAAAATAATGGATTCTTCTTCAAGCAGGAAAACCAAAGATCTCCAGCTGAACAGCTACAGTACTAGAAGAGGTGAAAGCATGGCAGAGGCACCCACCTTTTTCCACACGGCAGCTCCGCAGCTGATCTACTCAGAGAAGCAGTGTTTTGAGACTGAGTAGGAACTTGTGGAAGGAGAGTTAAGGAGAGACTACGGTCACTTAGATTTCATATGATTCTTGGTATACAGCAGTAGAATATCAAGACAAAAGATTTTGCATTAGGTTTTTTCTAACCTTCAGGAAAGTTGCCTTGGTTACCCAATCCTCTCCAGCCAGACTCTTCACTGTGATGAAAGAAGTTGACTAGACTCCTCTTTGTAAATTATTAAACTAATACTGAAATTTCTCTATGTATGTATGTATGTCAGCAGCTGCAAAACTGTGTGAACCCCATTGCATGAAGCTCCCCGCAGCCCCAGAGGGTACTGCAGGACTGGCATCACACCTCTCATCACTACAAGGAGGTGCACCACTGGACACACAGGGTGTGACAGACATGGCTTTCCAAGCAGCAGAATGATTGGCATTGCTGGGGTAACCTGTGAACAGAATCACTTGGCAATTACGAACTTTGCAGATTTAGGCCCTGTTTACTTGTCTTGTCCTAGGTTGCTGTGACCAATCAGCTCTAAATCGACTTTCAGATTGGACAAACGTGCCAAATGTTGTTAATTTTGTCATTTAATACATTGTGACTTTAAAACATTGAAAAATCCCCAAGGCGTATGTTATGCCAATTAGCTTGTTTTCAATAGTTGAATACATCTGAATAATAAATCCAATTACAGCCTCTGTGTATGTTATGGAAATGAGATGACATGAGGCCATACTGATGGATATTTAGCTGTCTGAGGATGATACATTTCATACGAGAAAAAAGTTTAGAAAAGATTACCATCTTCATTCCTGAAACAAGTGTGAAGTCTTGCCCTTAAGAGGTCCAGCTGTGGTGGTGGTGCTGCTGCTGCAGAGCCACAAGAGCCTGATGAGAAGCTGGTATGGCTGGCCAGGGGTTCCCATTAGCCTCTGCAGGAAGTGGCTCAGGTCCTGGGCTTATGCCCAGGAAACATTAACAGTGTTGTAAGTGCAGAGGAAACATGGCCATCAAGACAATTCTATGCAAGGCAGTAGAATGTATCCCCTGAAAGAGTAATTTGGTGGTTGGTTCAAGGGAGAGGAGCAAAACGTTGTTCAAACCCTCCTTTTACACTAAATTAAAGGTTTCATACTGAGAGTTTCCCCCAGTGAGGTCCAGCAACACCCGCTTCTTGCAAGCCCTTAAAAACCTCAACTGGTTTGTGACACACCTGTGTTCAAAACTCTGAGGTAGGAAAAAATCCAGACATGCTTTGCGAATTATCATGTGTCCTCTTTCTAGTTCAAATTAACCTACGTTCCTTTGTTTTGTTTTTTTTAGTTTCTACTTTTCTTGTTACAACTGAAAAGCCAAAGGAAAATCAAAGGACAAGTCTTAAATAAAACTTGTGTTAATTTATCATTTATGTGATACAATTATATTCATGTTTGTTGAAATTGCTTTCTCTGAAGATAGATGCATACAACAATTGTATTCTCAGCTCAGGAGAGAACACCAAATTGATTACACATGTATACACTGTAAAAACATGAAAATCTGCCACTTTGTTTCACTAATATTTGACTACTCCAAAAGCATGAGAATGTAACTTAGAGCACTGTCCTCAAGGACTAAGAAAACAGAGCATTAAGGAAAATCTTGCATCCCTTACAATTTCTGTGTTATGACCCCTCCTGACAGACCTGATCACTCTTTATCATAACCTTGTATTTAATTACAAGCCAAATAACTATTTTGCACTAAACATAGCATAAAATTCATGTAAATCAATTTAAGTCATTCACTAGAAGCAATTTCTACTGAATCCAAATTTATCAAAGTTACCATAAATAAAAGGCAGGACAACTTAAAGCACTGACTGAAATTAAGGCAATGCTTTGTCTCAGCAGTGTCCATGCAGCCCTGCTGCTTTTATGCCAGCTCTGAGGTGTCCCCTCGTGGTTATAAAATTAACAGGACCAGCCACTCAATGGTAAAAGCTTTCCTGAGAAATTAGATCAAGTGCCCCAAAATGCAGATCATGGATCAGTTTACAAGCAGGTAAAATACAAGAGATTTTGATAAATAAATAAATCTATGACAAAGTTGGTTTTTTTTCCTTTCTTTGTAGCACGGAGGGTTGCCCACCTCTGTGGGTTTCCACTGCCATCTAACCCACCCCCTGCTATGGCAAGGACCTAGTGTGATACCCTCCTCTTTTTCTGAGCCACATTATACTTGCTTTGGTTATATTTTGCTTCTAACTCTAGCAGAAGTGCTGGCAAATATTTTGTGCCCTGCAATGCCTAGGTGTTTGCAGTATAATGCATCTCCCAATCATACTGCTTAATTAGCTGCCTGTGGAACACTTTGCAGGGGTGATGGTGGTCCCTTCCGCATCTGCATTCCCAAAAATACTTTCTTGCGGAAGCTAAACTGTATGATCTTGCCTTTTGACACAACCTGTGCAAAGCTACGTGTATTCAAACAAAGCTTTTTACTACATTACTGCTGCTCAAAACAGTAAGAACAAATCTAATATAACCCGTAGAGCAGCAAAGGAATTGCAGGTCAGAGCTGCGAAGCCCAGACTCACTGATACTTAATACAGAGAAAATACTCTGTAGGGTAAACATTATTCAGGCTAAAAGCAGAGAAGGAATTTGGACAGAAGGAGAGAATAAACCAGCATTTTAGGAATACATAACAATGTGACCCTTGCTCCAGCTATACTGCTGACACTTAGTTCCTCACACTTAACTGAAAATATGTATCTGAGGCTTGAGGGGATAGTAGGATATAAAGTTTTTATTGGCACTCGTGGTAAGGCGCACCAAGAGAAATACATCATACAGGTCTTCTCAAGTTACTGCTGATAAAACTTTTATGTACTCTTTCCAAGTACGTATATGGTGGTCTCATCTCAATATTAGCCAAGCACCATGTAGCATCGAAGTGCCTTGCTACCTCACACTGCCACAGTTCTTTTATCTGTTTCAGATGTTTTGGGTACTACCACCCTGAAGCCACAAAATGGATGTACCAAACCAAAATGCATGGAGCCAAGAATGTTTAAAAATTATTATTGAAGCAATTTTTAATCTCTCTGCATAGAAAGAAAATGATTTTATTTGTCCCGGGTCATGCTGTCCCAACCATGCAAAATGCCAAAGGAGGGTCTCCAACAAAGGAAATCTCAGCGATGGAAAGCAAAATATCCTCTGGTGCTTTACTGTGCTTTTTTTAGTGGCACTGGGCCAGACAGAGGAGCAATCTTACCTCAGCCCACTTGCAAACCCATGGTGCCAGCTCTGCCCTGCTGTTCATAAATGACTAACAAGGAACAAGGAGTTTGAGGAGGTCAAGTGTCCACAGGCAGCAGCGTCCCTCTGACATTGGATATTCAGGGCATAATCTTAACTACCCTTTACTTTGCAAATCTAGCCTTAAGGGGCTACTGGGAACTAGAGGGAAAAAGAAACAACTTTTTTGCACGTGAGAACATGCTGACTTTAAGGTCTACACTGACATTTTCAGAATCAGAAATAAATGCTATATATTACGAAGAGAAACTGAAAATACCCTTGTTCTGGTGGTATTGAGTTATCCTTCAAATCCTGTGCATTGAAAAGCACTGAATTTTAAACATTTGAATAGTGATAAACCAAGTATTGCCTTTTTAAATGTGGGTTGGTATTAAAGAAAGAATAAAAAACAACAGTTTTGGCCCGAGGTCCTTCAAACCAGTTATTCGCATCCGGTTTAGCTTATATATCCAGGAACACACTCCCTGATACAAAATGGTCAACCCCATTTCTCCTCCATTTTTAATAATTTTTTTCAAAGGAAACTCTTCCCTGTGAAAATATCCCCTAGCAGGGGATCCAAAAAACAAGAAATAGTACTAAGGTGTCAGGCTTAACATCCTGCTTTGGTCTTGCCCATTTGATTCTGCCCCAGCTGTTTTCCCTAGTGCTGTAATGAATAGCCCAATTGATTGTTTAGTACAAGTTCATTGCAATTGCCATTTTTTAGCATGAATTGGGCACTGAAACTCAATATCATCATTGTGCCTGGTAGTCCTTACTGTAGCTAATGTCACCACACTTAAATGTCTTGTTTTCAGATGCTCATGATTAAGCTTTAACATTTGCATCATGATTTTCCAGGCTGGAGGCTTGCTTTGGGCTGTCTCTTGTTGATTTTACGTTCAAGTCACAGTGATCCAGCTGTTCCAAGGAATGAAGGGAAAGTGTTGGTAGTGAAAAAATAAAGTATGACAGAGAGGGTCATGCTGGTGTCAGCAGCGTGTCTTGATCACTGCCAGGAAAATCTATCCACTTAAATGTTGTAAGTGATGAGCATTAAAAAAGCAGTTTGTTTATGGTTGGTAAAGACTCATTAGGGGGTGAACAGTGAATTTTCCAAACATTATAGATCAATTTGTGCACCTAGCAGCTTTGCTCCTTACCTGCTTAGTGTCCTTAGCAAGAAACTGACCACACTTTCCCCACGGAGTGACAGGGACTAAGCCAGTTACAGCTTGGCGGCTTCTTCTGGCTACCCAAAGCCAGAGGGGTGCAAGAAATGCTCCAGCAATTGTCCTCCCTCCATCTGCCAAGCAGTGCCCGTGATGCCACTGCTGCCACTTGGGGATTAAGGTGAAAGCAAAGGTCACTCATTGGAAACACAAGTGATGAGGACCCAGACTTGCGGAAGGCCAGGGAAAAGATGGGACAAAGCACCTGAGAGAAGTGGCACTTCAAAGAAGCATGCTTGAAAATGCTGAGCAATTTTACTTACTGCCATCACCACCATTTCTACCTCTGAAATCCTACTGATCTCTGCCAATGGGATGTTTCTCACCATTTTGGCAAGGTCCCTCTTGAGTCAGTCCTGGACGAGCACTTCTTTAAATCAGACCTGCTGGCAAACAGGGCAGCCTGGATTCTCTACAGATGGGTGGGAGCTGAGAAGTGCCACATGTGCTTTTGAGGCTGGTATTCTGAAATGGCATGCTGAAATGGCATTCTGGAAACCATGATTCTTATTCAACTTCATGATTCTTATTCTAGCGGAACAGATGGTACCGGGAAATTAAACATTAATCATCAGTGGAGGTGCCCTTAGGAAGGGAAAAGCTGATGTTATCCTGATAGTCTGATTATTAGAGGGAAAAGTCTAAGGTTTTTTTATTTCTTGCTACACGTGAGGAAGATTTCTGTGCTAGTAAAGACTGAGGTTTGTCTATGCAGAATTAAGTCTGTATATTGGAAGTGACAACCTGTCTCAGCAGAACCCCTAATCTGCCTCATAATTAACTATGAGCTCCAAAGAGCCTGGATCAGCCATTCAGGTTGCCAGCTGCAAATTAGGATGCAGGGAAGCTTAAGACCTTGGTATGCCAAGGTAAAATGCTTTCTTTCTTAAATTTATAATATCTCATGCTTTTATAGCATTTAGCATTGCCAGGTGGAAGTACTTCATAACTAAGGTCAGTATCATAGTCCACAAAAGAAGTGGCAGCAGAGGGAGGTGAAGTAGCACATCCATGATCATCACATCATGGTTGTAGTACATCATGCCCAGGGGCACTTCAACCTGGTGCTGCAACTATCAGATTTTCTTTTGTTGGGGAGAAGCTATTTTCACATAGAGTCAGAAACACCATTGAAAATGTCAGAAAAATTAACACAGAAGAGAGGCTGGGGAACATGCAGACTTTGGAAATGCTTGCAGAGGGATTAGGCCTTGCCTTGTATGCCACTTTAGTTGGTGGGAAAATGTGCTACAGCACAGATCAGCAAACTGAGCAACAATGTGGCAGGTAAAAGGGAATGAACTCTGCAACTTCTTACATGATTCCTGATTAAAAAGAAAAATTCTTGCTCTGGGTCCAATCCAGCAAACTGATGGGGTCCAGCAGGTCAAGGCAGCTGGACAGCACTGACTTACATAGCTTTTCAGAGTCTGGCTCTCTGGCTTCTGTCAAGAGACTGCTTAAATTACAGATGAGCAGACGCGAAGCTTTTCAGAGGTGCACATCAGACCCTATGTAGCACAAAAGGCACTGTCAGCATCTTTTCTTAGAAAAAACATAGCCAACATATCAGGACTGGGGAGTGATTCCCTTGTTTGCCTCAGGAAACCCAGACCGTACACTCACTGGCCTGTCTCTGCCCTAGCTGGTTTCTCATCTGTGAAACTGTGGCAATGCTACCTTTTGGAAAAGGACTTTCCCTGTGAAACTGCTGTGAGAGAGCAAATTATCATTATTTCTCGCTCACAGTTGATATGCCTGAACCGGGGAACCTGAGAAATGAACACATGGGTCCGTGGCCAAGAAGAATGCACCCTG
>NW_009926978.1:21891-23763 GCF_000696875.1 Nestor notabilis | reverse complement strand
CCCCATGGTACAGGTTTCAGCAGACACGGCTAAAAACACTTATCCCACAGTTCAGAGTCTGTGTAGCAACCTGCCTCAGCCTTAATCCTGATAGTTTAGATATTTTTCAGGACTGACTTTCCACAAACTGGTGCAAAAGTACCACTCTGCCTCTGAAAGCTCAGATTTGGATATATGCTAGAAAGGTAAATTGCATTTACTTTCAACTGCTAACATACATGGACCAGAAGCTTGAAAAAAAATGCTGTCCTGTGTTAGCTTTTTTTTTCTTAATCTTGTTCTGAAAGAAAACATACATGTAGTTTTCCATATCTTCATCGAAAGTATCTGAAAAATGTCACTGCATGCCACCAGTTTTGAACACATTCAGTCAGAAGCACTTTCATGGCAGAAGGAAGCAGGATGATGTATGCAATGCTGCATTGTACTGACACGTACTGCAAAATAAGCAGCACAAGCACCAGCCTAATAAAGGAAGGCAAAACTGCCTTCTCATACAGCTTTCAGATGAATCCATGTGCAAGACAGCCAAATGGAAAAAAGAACCAAAAAAGGGTAAAATGAAGATGGTATTAGGCAACACAGGCCAAATTACTTCTTGTTTGATTTCTTTCCTTTTAGTGATTCAAGATCCATATGCTTCTTAAAATATAGTATAAAAGCTCTAAAAGGAGCTAAAGGAATCATCTGAACTCTGTTTTCAGGTCTGCAGCACATAGCTGGTGCTGAGAGTCATTGCAGGCTTACGGCCACTGCAACTGAGAGGAGGATTTGGTCAATGAGACCTCAGACAACTGTACTACCCATTGATTCTAATGCCTTTCAGTTCATGACTCCTTCCACTTAAATGAACTTTCTAAAGATAAGCTGAGGATATTCTTTCTCAAGATCTGACATTTACTTTTCTCCTTTTCCAATACACTGAACTAATCTCAGCGGAGCTCACAAAAATACACGACTGGATAACCCAGTGCTCCCTGCCTTGTTCTTCATTTTCTAATTTGTTTTTGCACACACCTGAACTCAAAAAGGTCAGCTTATGAACACTGCACATTGCTTCAGCTCATCAGAGTTACATCGGTTTTGAGTGCTGAGCACAGGTTAAAAATGGGAAACGTACAGATTTACCAGCACAACCTTCACCATGCTACTGAGGCTACAGCTGTGCATCTTCTCGGCTCTGACGCCTGCTACAAGGCTGGAGCGCCTTCAGAGTTGTCTTTTTAACACAGGAGCATACCTGAGGGACCTCTCCCCTTTCATTTCCTCATTTTCACCCACGATTCTTCACTTTCATCCAAAATTCCTTGCTTTCATCCACAAGTTCATCCACACAAGCCAGATAAACACCATGTCATTATTCTGTCTTTGTGTGATCTTGACAGCAACCTGCACACTGGTTCTATATCCAGCCTGTGTAAACAGCCTACTTTGCACTAACTTCCCATTAACCAGATACATACATAGCAACTACCACAGTGGACACTAGAGAACAAAAAAAGCCTTTACCTCAGTATTTCCAAGGTCTAAACTTAGCCCTGATACAGTGTACTTTCTCCTGTCTTTGAAACAAATTTCCATGTCTGTCACCATCAAAAAGATGCTCTGCTTTCCTGATTTCACCTGTCTGGATCAGGAGCATGCTTATTTGGCTTACAGAAAGAAAATCATTACATCTGCCAAAATCAAAACTGTGAAGCATTAATGGTGACATTCTTAGGGTTGCATATGACCTACTCTTTACATTATATTGGTTTTGATATTTCCAGACTGAGCAACAGAGTGGAAAATTATTTTTCTTAGCCATTCTATTTTCTATGCTACAATCTACTAACCAAAACTTTCTCGACTGTATATTTCAGCAAGCAGGAA
>NW_009926978.1:0-21860 GCF_000696875.1 Nestor notabilis | reverse complement strand
GGAATGTAATTCACAACTGTTTACTTAACTTTGTTCAGTTCATATTGAAATTTATATTGCATACTTACCTTCTATTGCATCAAATCTGCTGTTTGTTAAGAACTAAAAAAGCACAATTATGTGCTAAACTTGCATTTTTCAACAAAACATCCTCATATCACAGACTAAATGACTGCCTGATGTGCCAATATAATGATGTTATCTGTGCAAATTCAGGCTTTGAGTATGACAGCAATACAAAATGTAAAAGACGTCCAAATCCCTGAAAAGTTCATGTGAAACCTGAGGTAAGAGACAGAAGTAGTCACTAGAGGGAGACAATGTAATTTCATAGAACACCTCCAGAAAATTTTCCAGTTGGAGAACTTGAAACAAGCTTCATAATTTGTGACTGTGAGTCTTGTGGGTTACCCTGCCTAGCGAACTCAGAACCACAGGATCAATGGCAATATATGAGAATAGATATTACAGAAAAAAAGAACCTGCCCACTCTTCTCTCATGAGCAGTATTCATTTTTAAAATACTGTCTTGGTTTTGTCTGGGATAGAGTTAATTGTCTTTCCAGTAGCTGGTGCAGTAATGTGTTTTAGCTTTAGTCTGAGAATAATGCTGATATCATAGACTAAATGACTGTGACAGTTTAGTTGTTTAAGAAACATCATCAGGAAGTGATAGCAATATATTAGATATGTATTGGATTCAGAATATATTCAATTTTAAGTTTTTAGGCAGGACAGTTAATAAATTCACATCTCTGATGTATGATATAGGCTTACTGCTTTTGGTAGAATTACTCACCTTAATTCACCAAAATGAACTCACCTCAGTAGTTGTTCCTCTTCTTCATTCTCACTTCTTTCCTTTAACTCTCTGTTTCATCCCTGTTCCCACTCTTCTTTGCCTTATGCCACCTGTATCAGCATCACTGATGACCTAAGGTTTAGCCTTCTGCATGTGTCTGACTACAGACCAACAAACGATTTTGATGAAAGATGCTGAGAGGGTTAGCACAAATGTTTACCATTTCACAAATAGCTTTATTATGTCTAAGACCTGGATGATGTAAATTGCATACTGGATTCTTTGTCAAGACTACTTGGGTCAGCGAAGCCAACAGATTTCGTGGCAAGTTGAGGAAATGCAGGCAAAACATCGAGTGAGGAATGCCAGTAAAAAAGTGGTCCCTGGTATGGACTGTAAAAGGATTGAAGATTCTGCTGCTTCAGGGACCTCCTTGCACTTTTTCAAGTTTTTCAATGAAAGAAATTTGTATTAGTTCAGCTGCACTGAATTAGCAATATGCTTCCATGAGAAATTGTTTATGCTAATCTAATCACCGTTATTAACAGTACTACATGGAGGCTACCTAGTTTGGCTATTTCAGTATTTATAATAATAATAATAATTACAGTTAAAATGATAAAAAACCTAGAAGTATGGACCTAGAAGTATGCAAAATCAGCATACTGATTTTGCAATCCAATACAAAAGGCACTAGTGCAATGTAAAACATTTGTAAAACAGATGCTTTACCAATATCTACCACTTGAGTCTCATCATCTGCAATTATGAAACAAATGCTTCCTCCCAAAGCTGGCTTTCTATTTATCTTTCAGACCCTTTTGAGAAAAAAAATAAAGCATAATCAGCTTCGAACTAATTTATGTTCTCTGTCTTCAAGAGAAAAATTAATTCTACATTCTCCTATTTATGCCACCTGTGACAACACTGAAGCCATCCTGCTTGCTAAGCTCTGCTTGCAAGCATCCGATGACAAGTACCATAGCAGCTGCCCTCCAGTGTGACAAAGAACGTTTGTTTTCTTTTATCGGAATGTTTTACTTTTGTCGCTGAAACTTTAAGAACAAAAATCCCTCTCCTCTCTTCAATCCTTTTATCAGCTTAAATCTTATGCAAATGACAAAGGTAATTACATGAATTACAGAGAGTAAAACTGATGTATTCATTTACTTGGGGCTGAAAATGAAGGGAATGAATATTCAAAGCAGTGTGATGTACCACTGAGTGAGGTGAAAAGACTCTCAGCCAAGCTGAATTAACTGTTTATTGCCAGCATCTTTGAAGTGGATCTTGCTTTTCTGAGTAACAAGGTCAATGATCAAGTAGCTTGCACCAAACTCAGTTTCTAATAAATTTGGTTTAGATGCACTTCACTTCTGCCTCAACCCCACGCATTGTGTATTCTTAATAGATACTAAAAAAAAGCGGAAAAAAAAACCACCCTAAAAAATCCAAAGAAACCCTATACAGCTGGGATGCCATAAGTAGGGTTTTTTTACCTAATCCTTGCTTCTTGCAGAAGACTCAGCATTTTTCTTAGTTTGGGAGATCACTGCAAAGCTGCCTTTGATGGAAGGGTGAATTCACCTGCCTGATGCTACACAAAGAGCATCCAGGCTTTACAGTGCTGGATGTGGTATTCAAAAACAGCAAGGTCAGCTGAATCACAACTAACTGTACATTCCTGAAACCATATAGATTGGAAATCCTCTGCAAACACAATTAATTTTTTCATCCCAGAGGAAGGGTCTGTTGATTTTTATTCCTGCTCTGAACGGTGGTTTTGCTCGGGGAAGAAGTGAAGTGTAGGCTGCTCAAATGATTTCAACTGACTGGTTTCCACATCTTTAGAGCTGCTTGAATAGGCTTCTGTGCCATTACCAGGACTCTTGCCTGTATCTATTGTAAACAGTAAGTTCTTTAGATGGCAAAGTAGATGAGATTTGAGTGAGAATTTGTGTGAATTTCCTGTAACTGGATAAACTGGATGTCCAAATTACTGTGCAAGTCCACCTATCTGCAGCAGGTGAACTCTATCTCTGTTGCCATCCCTTTAAAACCCCTCTCTGCAAGGGTTCTTCTCTGGCATGATAACAAAATTTTACTCGCAGAAATACTTCTAGTGTTTATCAGAGTAACCTTTACAGATTTATTTGCTTTCTAGCAATTATATCAGGCACTTCAAAATACTGTTAATAACTCTGATAAGTAGCAAGAAAAAGGCGTCATTTATTTATACTCACTTGCTACTCCCAACTTAATTCAAGGTGTCATCTACAGATAAAAACTGCTGCCACTAATTTCAGTCCTTCTATATGACACTGTAGACATTTACAGAGATCATTATGCTGACAATCTTCTCTGTATTCCATGTTAATTCTATCTTTTTATTGTTTCTAAATGTCATTCACTTATTACTCTGGATACAATCTCTGAAAATGCATTAATGTTGGAATACTGATGTAAATTAAGGAGTAATCCTTTTATTTTTCATGAGGTGTTACTTGAATAAAATGCACTAGAAACCTGTGTGCCCATGTTGCAAACTGCAACGTATTTTTCTCCTTGTTATTTGAAAGCATTCATACAAAATTCCATGCTACCAAACATTAATTTCCTCAAGTCTGTTTTTCCTTCTTACCACAATATTTTGTTCAATCATTACAATGAATATTCATATTCTTGACATAATTAGCATTATATTAGCATAGCCTCATATCCTCACTGCTAATGCTCATATTCAGAATAGCTCTTCTCACCAACAGGTAATTTGTTATCCTGCTTTGCTGAAAATTGGTGTGCTCAGAGTTGGGCTAGACTGCTTCAAGATTATTAACATTATGCATTAACCTGTCTTTTACGTGTTCTGTTTAGAAGCATTTGTAAAGTCCAGGCCACTTCTTTTCTTTTGTAGATCTTAGTATAAAATGTAAAGTAACAAACCAGCCTCTCCTGCAGTTTCTCCTGCCCTCTGCTGGATGCGATGCTAGAACAGCTCCAGGAATTCATCGTTTTTATTATGTCGTGCCAGGTCAAAGTGACAAATTTAACCCCTTCTTTCTGCTTCCCAAGCAAAGGCTGCTATATATGTTCTCTTTCTCTCTCTCTCTCTTTCAGGCGATCATTTATATCTGTGTACAGGAAAGAACAGAGAAAAAAAAAGCTACTCTAAGAGAAAAAATGGAATAGATAAGGGGTTTTAGGTTCCAGCTTTGGCATATTTTTTATTCATACTTCAGCATAAATAAGTGTGTGGTCTCTCTGAAATCACTTTAAACACAGGGATAACATAGAGGTTAAACACTGCATGCTTGCTCTCCACTTAATCACAGAAAAACTTACACTGGACTGTCTCTCTGGAGGTCACCCTGCGCCAAGACCCTGCTTGAAGCAGGACCAAAAAATGTTGTTGTGCCCACTAGCATCTTGAGTACCACCTGATGGAGATCGCACCACCCTTCTGGTCACCTGTTCCAGTGTTTGCCCATCCTCACAGTGAAAATGTCCTCTCACTGTTATCCACAAGCTCTCAACTGGTTCATCATCCAGCCACCATTTTGCACAGAACACAAGTCTTTCTCACTGCCTTCCCAGCCTGTCTTTCCCAAAGAGCCCATACCCACATATGCATTTATTCCGGTCATATAAGGTATCTCACCACATATGTCCCAGCAAACGCACAGCTCTGCAACTGTGCACAGGTTTCTCATTTTTCCTCTGTTTCCTCTGCAGCATGTGTTTGTGTACAAGCACTTGAAATGGACCCCATCAGGCTGTGTTCACACAGAAAGAAGTACAAGACTCCCCCCATCCTGCTGCCACTTCCCCACTGCTCCCTGTGCCTTCAGTTCTCTATAGGTTATGATAAACTTCCCCCAGCTTATGTAGTTTCAAGCTCTCCTCACTAGATTTGAGGCCTGCCAGAGATACTCTTGCCCCACCACATCGGATGGATCTTGCTCCTGCTTTGAAGTCCTTGCTCTTCCAAAACAACGACGTGTCCAGAAGCCATGCTCCTGCCTGTCATAAGCCATGCACCAAAGTGTTGATCCACTGAAGATACCCACGCCTGCCCAAATCTCTCCCTCTCACTAGAAGAACTGAGAACACTACTGGTACCCCCTCCCATGCCACACTGCTTGTAAAAACCCACTTTTTTTCCCAAAGGCCAATTATGCTGTACCTTTGACCATGCCATGTACATATAGTCTCTCAGGAAGGGGCTGGGGTCTAAAAACAAATTAAAAACCTGTAACACTAGTGGCAAATTTCATAAGCATCAGCAAAGACAACAGTACATTAAACATGATCTTACTTTGTGACATGCCCTTGAAGCTATGCTACATGCTGAGAATGCTGACACCATGTAAGTGGCATGTTCTATGCCCTTATCTGCACTGCTTTGCATTCAAACTGAACCTGCAATCTCTCCCACATAGAGAATCCAAATCAAACCCAAGTCATATCACTGATGTAAACTATCAAGGTAGGAAAGCTTAAAACCGCAAGAGGTTTGCTTTCAAAAAAAGTAAAACATTCCCATTATTTTTAATGCATTTTGAGTTCTCTTGAAAGACTCCCAACTAGAATTTCCAGATAATCTCCTGTTTACTTTCATGTCACACATACGCTTGACAATATGAAGTCAAAATTTCTTTCCATGACTCACCATTGCAGACAATCATCAGTTCTAACAGGTATGTTCTTTGCTCCTGGTGCATCTTTTTGCCTATCTGCATGTCGTGGTTTAAGCCCAGCCGGCAACCCGGAACCACGCAGCCGCTCGCTCACTCCCCCCCTTTTTCTTCCTCCCCCCGCTCCCGGAGGGATGGGGAGGAGAATCGAAGGAATGTAACTCCCACGGGTTGAGATAACAGCTCTCCAGTAACTAAGGTATAATACAAACCACTACTGCTACCAATAATAATGATAAGAGGAATAACAAGGGAAAAGGACACAACCGCTCACCACCCGCCGACCGATACCCAGCCCGACCCGAGCAGCGATCTGGGCCTTCCGGGTAACTCTCCCCAGTTTATATACTGGCCATGACGTGCTGTGGTATGGAATACCCCTTTGGCCAGTTTGGGTCAGGTGTCCTGTCTCTGCTTCCTCCTGGCTTCCCCTCCTCCCTGGCAGAGCATGAGACTGAGAAAGTCCTTGGTCAGAGTAAACATTACTTAGCAACAACTAAAAACATCGGTGTTATCAGCATTGTTCCCAGACTGAAAGGCAAGACCACAGCACTGCACCAGCTACTAAGAAGGAGAAAAAATGACTGCTGTAGCTGAACCCAGGACACTGCATTTCTGTTGAAGCCACTGGTGAGGATGCTATTTATTTAGTTAACTTTCTAGAGATCATTTCCATTCGTGCAAATGTAATTACTTCAGTCGGGACAGTCTTTACCTACGGCATGCACTAAAACATTTTTTGTCTAATGGCTTTTCTTCATCATGACCAACTTGAGCCTGTACTCTGTGTATTATTACTGTGCTGTTATTTGTCTTGAATTTTGCTTATTAAGTTCCATTGCTATGCTTTGATGTTTTCAAGGTTACAAAATAAAATGGTCCTGCCACTAACAAACATCTTTCTAACCTGATGGGTATATACAGAGAACACAGGACACAATGAGAACCAGGCATAAGTATGATTTTGATCTCATTGGATTAGTATAAGTTTTTACCGCTTTCCTAGAAACTGCTTTAGACTTCTATCCATGATTAGTAAAATCTGATCAAGAACATCTGTACAGCCTAAGCTATCCTGTATGCCGCCCACACTTTGATGGCAAAAAGAATCGCTATTTTCACAAAAGTTAATGTTAAAAAAAAAAAAAAAAAGATTAAGTCTTTTTTATGTATTAGAAACCTTACACTATAGAGATAGATAAATGAAAACTGAAGCGAGCTACTTTCTGTGCGGGAAGAGGACTACGTGATGACAGACATGGACAGATTCTAGCAGCCTGAGTCCAAATGTACACTTTTAACACCACTGGAGCAAACTAGAGCAACTAAAACAAACCAACATTTTCAGGATTTCTAGAAAGCTTTAGAACTCAAAACCATACAGACCAGATGAAAGCCTTCTGAAAAGGAGGCAGCTACTGCAGGATCACAGTTACACAAACATAACCCTCTTTAAAAAGGCCTGGGGTGGAGCTAGGAAATTATAGACTAGTTTGACCTTGGTGGCAAGACCAAGGACCTTAGGCAAGATCCTAAAGATATTAATAAGAGATGAGATCACAAGGAACATAGTCTGCGCAAAGTGGTTAAAGGACACAATCTACTTGGATTTCAAAAAAGTATTTGACATAAAACTGCAAAGTAGATTAATGCACAACTGTAGCAAGCGTAACAGAGGTGTCATCCTTGAATGAATTATGAGAGGCACAGATATACTGATACGATCTGCAGCCACACTCTCAGAGGATGTATGCTACAAAAGCCGGATTCATTTGACATATAGGCTGCAGATGTACTACTAACACACATTAAGGCTAATTTGCTGTCCTAATGCTGCTGGTCTCTTAAAAACACAGTGGACACATTTTGCTCTCAGTTTCACTAGTGAAGTCAGAAGAATTGCTGAAGGTGTACAATGACAAGATAGACTGGAATCTAACCCTAGGTCACTTGCCTTGGCTTAGTGTGTTTCCTGTATTTTCTTAGAACTAGGTTTTTTGATTGTTACTCGCCCCCCCCCCTCGAGTATGTTGCACCCTTTTTTTACTTTAATGTCACACCAATACAGGTGGACTGTTTGCTAGCACAGATTTACCACAGTGGGTGCTGAAGGCTATATATATTCACATATAATATCACATATTCCTGTAAAACTAAATTATTTTGATTTGTCAGTATTGCTCTGGATCTACAACAGTGTAGATGAGAGAAATATTTAGCCTTTCTTTTGCAGCACTAAGTTTTTTTATAGTCACTGTCAGGAATCTGATTCTAGATCCTTTGTATGTTTACATCAATATAAATTCAGGACAAACCAGAGAAAGCTGTTCCACTAAAATAAATTAAAAAATCTAGGACTGAAAGGATTAAATGTGGGTTTTTGGCCAGATCATTTGAAAAGTCAATTGCATCAATTACAAGAGAGAATTCGGCTTATGTAGCTTATTTACTTCTGACTCCTTGTAAAGTCAAAAGGTCCAATCATTTACAAGCTGACATATATAAAACATGAATCCACTGGGACGTTGTAAGTCTGCTCTGGAAACTTTGTCAACACCAACAGCTCAGGCTAATATCAGCAACTGCTCCTTTTCCCAAGCGTAAAGCTGAAATGGCAAGACAAAGTTGCTGCCTGCACTCGTGTTGTTCCTTCACTTTGTTATATTTATCCCATTACTACTGGAGAGCTTGGCAGTTTGCTGAAGCATGGTGATGAACCAGTTATTGATAGCAGGGAAGCCAGCTCTGTTCCAGATTTGTCATGTGGGCATGATGCTGTGTGCAGTGGGCTGCAGTATCAATGAAAGGATCAGAAAGCAGTCAGCTGATCACTGACGATTCAGTCACTAAAAACTACCACACATCCACTACCTAAAGTCTCCTGACAGCAAAAGGCAATCATGCTGCATACTTCTGGAACTAGGAGAGACTGCCAGCAGGAAAAGGTCCAGAGGTGTGTATACCAAAGCAGCGATGTATCTCCGAGTGCAGCTGATTAACTGAGAATGAAATTTGACTCAAATCTGTTGACAGCCATGCACATACAAGTCACAATGCCATTCAGATGTGTTGTATTGTGAGTTTGGTTTATTTTGGTGGGCGTGATGTTGCCCCAAAACATGGTTTAAATTTGTTTTGGACTCTATCAGTATTTGACAGTAAGCAAGTTCTGCTAAATTCTCTCTACACCATAGACCTCATATAAATCCAGTCCTCTGATTTAGCAAACCTGCACAACCCAGGTTGGGAAAAATGCTTGTTTCAGCTATTTACATTTACCTTTTTGTTAATCATGCTCCCCTTCTGTTGTAACTCTATCAGCTGAGAATTTCACACATCCCTTCCCCAAAGAAAGAGAAAGCAAAAGATATTATGTACTGATCCTGTTTCTTGTCCATGCCACAAATTTCTTGTAAAACTCTTCACAGGCAGCTTTAGGGCTTAGAGTCCATGATCCTTTCCTGTGGATGAAACACACTGTAAAAAAGAACCTTAGCTTTTATTTTTAATTATGTCTCCAGTTTTGTCAGAACAGTCACAAGCTGTTAGAAATCAAAAGAAAATAATCTAGTTGCCAAGAGACTCTTGGAGATGACAAACAAACACAAAACAATCTTTCCTCCCTGCAAACATTTAAAATCACCAAGGGAGATGTCTCTCTCCAACTATGTATTGGAGGCTGGTATTTCAGTCTTTCACTGGAAAGCCTGGCTAATTTCTTGACTTATTTTCCTCTCAATCCTCCTCAACAGCTTCTTGACTGATACTTCCAAGTTTTTGGTCCTTCAGATTCTGGTAGATTAGAAAGAACACGTAAAGAAACGTGTGTGTACAAACTAATGTGGCAGAGGAACTTAGAAGACATAACTAGGATACTTAAGAAAGATACAGTTGCTTCAGTACACAATCTAACGAAAGAGAAACGCAAATTCATGGCTTTCCTAAAGCAGAGAGAAAATGACCATTGGACAGAGAAATGGCACAACATTTATCTACTATCACCTAGCCTAAGACAGAAAAATTGAGTAAAGCCAGAAAGAACAAGGTTTACTGAAATGATCCGTGAGCATCTAAGGCATGAGGAGTTATCTCACATGCCAGGAGCTGGCACAGATTATAAGACATTTTTGGAGAGTCATGGCTGACAACAATTTTGTTTTCCCATGCACGAATGGTCTTTTCTCTTCTGGACAACACAGTTCACCTCAACGACTTATCAAAAATACAACCAAAAGTGATTTTTGACCCCATTACGAAAGCATTTTAAATTGGTGCCAAGCTCTGCTGAGTTTTATTTTTTCTTACATGGATTCTGAGTTTTATACAGTTATGACTTCAAACCCTTGAACTTTGTGGGCCAGAGCAAGTAGACCAAATCAACCCAGAATTCAGACAGCACAGAGACAGCATGAAAATACTTTCATCCACTTTATTCTCTGCTGCAGCCTCACTCAAGGCTAAATAGAGAATATAACCCATCGTCCTATATGATTTGAATTAGAATTGTTAACATAACTGATGTTTATTTAGGAAGTACATTATTACTAAGAATATTTCTGTTAAAACACTAAAACAGGAACAATGTAAATATGTTAACATATGAACTACTTTCCTTTCTGCACTCACAATTTTATCAGAAAATGGGTGCTAAATAACTTACTTGCAAAACCTTTTTATTTAAGTTAAAATTATCAAACTGCCTTTTTTTTTCTTTTTTTCATGCTCATTACTTAGAAGTGCTGAACCAAACCTGCACTCTCTTTTAGATTCATGCAGCACCCTGGCAATAAAACTACCATGGCTTAGGAGGCGTAGTGAGAGACATTTCTTTTTTCCAAAGAATGTACAGAAGCCCATGATGGGGAGAAGTGTCAATATTCTGTGCTTTCTGTAAAGCTGTGGAAAAAGATACACGACTAACCGATCCCTCTGTCTTCACGGACGTTTGCTTCCTTTTGCTAGGAAGTAATGACCATGGAATTGCTCCCTTTTGGTGTGCTATCCATAAATTGAGGGCTGTGTTGCTGCACTGGAGGTTTAGCCCTAAGGGTAGTGTGTATTCTAAGTCCTGCAAAGTATTTCAGCGAGCAAATGGTGCTCAAATAAAGCTGTGATTCTGCCTGAATCCATCTGTTTAGCCTTGTGACTAATTGAGCACCTCACAAAAAGAAGGCAACTGAGGAAAGGCAGTATCATGCAAATTAAATTGTTACAAAGATATGTGTTGAACAACTTTAGATAAAATGAATCACATTACTATGAAAAATTATAGGCTGTACAATTACACAGACTAAAGATGCTTCTAATTACCCAGTGTTAATTATCTACTTAAAATACTTTGTGGAGGATGAATGAATAGGAGGTCTGTTAGGAACTACATTACTACTCTTTATTGTTCAAGAAGAAATTATTGTATATGAGCTGTCCATTTTAAATGAACACTTGGAGAGCAAAACAAATGTGGTTTGTATCTTGGAGATCAAAGGTTTCACTACAATTATATGTTAACTGTACTGGCAAAATCACATGTAAGGAAAAAATCTAAACTGCCTCACAAATTCAGGACTTGGCAACATGTATTATGAATGCTCTGGTGTCACTGAAGATGCAAAGACATAGCTGAGGCAGGTACTTTTCACATTACTAAAGGAAAAACGTCCCGTGTGGTTACTTTTGTCAGTGTTAAATTACTATGAAATGCCACTATTCCAGCCTAGAGTATCCCCTACACTTTGACCCTGCTCTTCAACATTACTGTCCTGGGTTCAGCTACAGCAGTCATTTTTTCTCCTTCTTAGTAGCTGGTGCAGTGCTGTGGTCTTGACTTTCAGTCTGGGAACAACGCTGTTAACACCAATGGTTTTAGTTGCTGCTAAGCAATGTTTACTCTGACCAAGGACTTTCTCAGTCTCATGCTCTGCCAGGGAGGAGGGGAAGCCAGGAGGAAGCAGAGGCAGGACACCTGACCCAAACTGGCCAAAGGGGTATTCCATACCACAGCACGTCATGCCCAGTATATAAACTGGGGGAAGTTACCCGGAAGGCCCAGATCGCTGCTCGGGTCGGGCTGGGTATCGGTCGGCGGGTGGTGAGGGGTTGTGTCCTCTCCCCTTGTTATTCCTCTTGTCATTATTATTGGTAGCAGTAGTGGTTTGTATTATACCTTAGTTACTGATGTGCTCTTATCTCAACCTGCGGGAGTTAAATTACTCCAGTTCTCCTCCCCATCCCTCCAGGAGTGGGGGGAGGAAGAAGGAGGGGAGTGAGCGAGCGGCTGCATGGTTCCAAGTTACCGGCTGGACTTAAACCACGACAATTACAAATTACGAGCTGTAATGCAAGGCAGTAAGTGCTTACATGTAATCACATGTCAGTGTAGGGACACCTCCACAGCTGGTAAACATCAACACTGATAAACCGTTACATTTACATTAGAAATAGTTGCAGAACAAACAGAACTGGGATCTAATAAAACTTAGCGAGATGCCAATCCTCACTGAAAGCAAAAAGAATTGCACAGGAACAACAGTTTGCACAGGAGCGGGGATTTCTATACCATGGCAGTAATGTAACATAGAAAACATAAATGGTCAAAGATGAGACAGATGAAGGCATAACTCAGGCAAAACCCAAGAATATGGAACAAGTTATACATACTTAGGAAGAAGATTAGACAGGAACTACCATTTCAATTTTAATTACAAAGCTCATCCTGCAAACACATACCTAAACTGAGCTGGCAAAGCCTTCATTTCAGTTAGGACTCCAGGTTATCATACTGCATGAGTGATGTCAAAAGGACAGTGATCTAAACAGACCTAATTATAGACTTTTCTTGTTCTTAGGCTACATGGAATCAAACTTCAAACAATTTAGCCTCTGGTAATCTTGACCTGGAAAGCAACTGCTGTTTTGGACTATTAACAATCTTTAATGAGTGCATTGTTCTTGTAAGGGATTCTGGGCAGTCAGTTGGTTTCAGGGGTATTAGTCCACAACAGCAAAATCTAGATAAGACTCAGCTTACACTGACAACTGAGAGAACTGAAATGCAAATGCAAATTGACAGTTTGTGTTTCTCTGACGTCTGGGGATCCTGTCATTAACAACTAAAAACCACAAAGCAGTGAAAATTTGCATAGAAGAGAAAGCCCAGTAAAAAAAATAATTTACCTATAGGAAGAAAAATATGCATGTTTAATTCTCTTTCAACTATGTCTTCCTCTTGATTCTCAGATATCAAGGATCTGAGCCTACGTACACCAACTCAGGGGAAAATCTTGCAGGTATGTTAAGTTACAAGTGTGCACCTTAAAAATCTAAAAATAAGGCCAGCTGTGATGGATGTAAGAGTTAATTTCTGTACACGATATATTTTTTCTGTAATTCCCTGAAAATAATCAATGCTGGTCCCATGTGAGTATTGCCCTAAAATCTGCCTTATCCTTCAACAAAACCAAACCAAACAACAAATCACACAGCTTTTACAAGTCCTTGCAAGCTTATTGACTTCAGTAACATTTTTGTCTGAGCAAAGCTGCAGGGCTGACAGAATTCAATAGCGCAAGCTCGCTCCTGGAACTGTACCAGCTCCCTCTATGTACACCTTGGCAGACACATCTTCTGGCTGAAAGACTGAAACAAGATAGGAAACAGGAGCAGTAAAAATCAGCCTCAGCCTCCCCTATGCTGTTGGTTCCCAGAAGATTTACGGCGTTGCTAAGAACGGCACAGGGCCAGGAGTCCTGCAAACCCTCCACTCCGGGGATACTAGTGGAGTTTTGTCTACGCTTTGAATCTGGCTGCCTTCCCATGCAAACGATGCATAAGGATTAGCTTCTGTGCCAAAGTAAGTGCAAATAATTTTGCCTTGACTTGACTGCTAACAAGTAGCAGACCCTCTGTAAGTGAGGTTTGAAAGGTAATTTTAAAAAGCAGCTATTTCTTTAAACTTCACTGTTCTTTCTAATTATTGTCAAATTGAATGGCTCTCATTTGAACCCAGACACAATATAGCCTGCTAACACTGTTTTTGAGTGGGGTCCTTTTTTCCAAGGATGAATATTCCAGCCATTATACTGCTGAAGGTATATTTCCCAAGACGTATACAGACTCTGAAACAAGACATTTTCTTGGGGACAATGCAGATGAAAAACTAACTTTCCATACTTGCAGACCGCTTAAAGCAGTCTTCAATAGTAGTGCCATCAGCCACTGTCTAATGTGCAAAATGTAACGCATGTAAAGAACATGGGTTTGTGTTTTACTGCAGTAAAGGATTGTGTGACTCCCCTGTGGTAACACAAATTAAAAATACACAGCTGTCTGTGTCTGGAAATGAGTAGCTACCTCACTCTAAATATACCTGAAAGTGTGTGTGAAGAAAACAGTTCTAGGGAGAGGTTGAAAAATAGACTTCTTTACAGTGGTGCTATGATTAATGACAAGAGAACTATTTACCCTAATTTTTTTACTGTGTCCCCTAGTTCCATGATATTATTTCTTTGAAGTATGGACTATTTATTTTTAATTTTCCATTAATTTCAATGTAATAATAAACATTTTTCTTCTTTTTAACGTGCACTCACTGTGTTTACTATTATGTTGGCACAGACCTAGACACAAAGGAAAATACACTGCTTGGAAAGGACATTCCATTTCTCCAGTGGAAAGCTTCATGTCAGATGAAAGGGTTATTAAATGGTTCCCTGAGTTATGTCTCTCTGATACTCAGCATTCACCCTTTTTTTTTTCTTCTTTTTTTTTTTTTTTCTTCTTTTTTATGCCTTCTCCCCTGTGAACTTTGCCTGGCTTTTCAAACTACTGGCCTGAAGGAAACCCCTCAGCCTGATTTTGCCTGGTCATACAACTCAAGAGAATTGCGAAAATTCTCTTTCCTTTCTTCTACTTGTTCTTATTCTTGCAGTACCTGACAGAAGGTTAATGAGAACTTGTTTCCACACTCTGCTAACCTGTGTAGAGAAAAATACACAAGGCTGAACTGGGACAGCCTTGAACAGTACAGAACAAAAGTATCTAAGCTAAGTCTTCCACACAAAACCAGCAGCAAAAAGTTCTGCCTTGTTTTCAGAGATTCTACTTTTCATTAAGGAGAATAATGATGGACTAAGTTTGAGGAATGTTTAGTTTTAAAGAGAGCAGCAGGTGTTTAATCTTTATTATGAGTGTCTCAGTGAAGATGCTTTTCCGTAGACTATCTGGAATTACCTAAAAATTGTCTTATTCAATGTTCATCTAATTCTGCCTGGGGACAGCAGTATTTGTTTCCAGTTTTCATATGCTTTGTACTAGGTCATTTACCTAGCTTTTCCCAAACAGTGGTATGTGGATCAAACCAGAATCATAGCTACTTGATGCCGTGTGGCTCGATTCATCGATTGCTTTGAAGTTATTATCAAGGAATATGCAGTAGCTAGCAAAAGGACCTCGGCAGTGAGACAAATATGAGGAGAAGTGAAGACTTTTTTTTCATCAGCTGTCTTCACGTTTCACTTCAGTCATGGTTAACCACACTGGAAGTGTTACAAGCACCTGCTACTATTGACCACAGCATCAGGTAGAAAGAAGGGACAATATTTTTCAGCTAGCTGGAGATGAAAGAAGTCCCACTTGGAAACTCAACGCAACTCAGCAAACAAGTTTTCTAACAACTGAAACACTATGTATGACCTGCTATGACTGACAAATAGAAGCTACGTGCCCCAGGTCTACATAAGACACATTTGTAAGTGACTCTGCAACATCTCATGGCTTCATACAATAGTCTGCAGTGCCATAGTCTGCAGAAGGACACACTATTACAAGCACTAAGGTCATGTTGTGCACAGTCCTTGAGAAACACCAACACTGCCTCATTGTTTCTGACTTTAGGCTATCATTAGACCTTTACAAAACTCACAGATATCACAGGCTGCTTAGAGTTTAGTACTTTACTAATTATTGTCCTGAGGTGGGAGATTGGAACAGGGAACACAGCCACAAACATCTGCCTGAACTGCCAGTATTCTTCAAGAACCCAAGACTGCTTCTACAAGTGGTGATGCAGACTTACAGAACTGCTCTGGCTGTAAGGCGTTACGCAGTGCTAGCAAGCTAATCATAAACTGGAAATCAATGATCAAGGCATTTTTAACTATTTAATTACAGGAGGGTCTACATTAAAGCTTTCTTTTCAATGTCCAGGAAGTTATATGCTTTGTACAGTGACTTGAGACAAAATCCTCCATTACTACCTAGCAATACATGCAGATCATAAATTGCATTAATCTCTGGCTACTTAGAAATAGCAAAAGGAGTAATACAGACACAGCAGCTTTATCACTTCATCACTGACTGTACAAACCTGCAGAAAATTCTGCATACATATATACATACATACGAAGTCTGTGAAACCTCACTAAAACCTACAGTGCTATATTTTTATGACTGTTAATTGCATGCCAGCTAGGTTAAACTTGGCTTGGTTGTGCACCATTATTTACTGTGTTAAGATACTACAAGTGCTATCTCAACAGACTGAATGCTAATGGTGTTTTCTGCACATCTTATGCCCTACTAAAGCAGCCTGATTGCTGCCCCAAAATATTTTTATAAGGCTGAAACTAAACATTCCATAGTGGGCTATAAAATACAATCAAAACAACCACAGAATGAGATCTGTTCTATTTTAGTTAATGAGTAGGATCCCATGTAATTATTTGGGTTTTATTCATATCCTGCAGCAAGGCTGTAACTTCCTGCAGTATTACAGAGCATGGTTTGAAAATCATTTTCTATCATACTTGTGTATCTTTCCAGGAATATAACAAAGATATCAAAAGGAAGTATTTGCATCAGAGGCAAAACACACTGCTCCTCCCCTCTGAAACAACCAACAGAGCTCTAACACTCTTCATGCCTCTCTCGCCCAACAGATATCAGTACAAAAGCAAGAAAGAATCTAAGAAACATCTGATCTTGAGACAGTAGTGCTTTCTATATGTTGCGCAGAACTTTTATGCATTCCCCTGGAAACCGGTATTTCATTTTTACAGATTGGGTTTTTCTGACCCAATCATTCTGACTGCTCTTACAAGCAACTGTATCTGGTATGATGTGGTGATCTGCTATCTGCCTGCTCACAGGATAAGCTGGCACTGAGCGATAACTGGGCCACTGACAGTATGTGGTGATGACTTTAGACAAGCAGTCAGTACAGTTCAAAAGTACTATCTCCCTTCCAAATGTCACACCTCAGTGAAATATCTGGGAACTGGAAATACCACCCTGATAGATCCGATTATAGGAACTGTGGCAAAAAATGTTACTCTCATCTTCAACATACTGCAAACCACCAAATCATTGTAAGTTAAGAAACATGTGATCTTCTATCACCATAATTTACAAATGTATGTCTTTTATCCCTAATGTGAGAGAATTTCAAAATCCTTAAAAAGCAATTGTACAAATCACATACCAATCTAGGCATACGTATATAACATATGTAAGTTGAAACGGCAAACTGGACTTATACGACAGTCATTGTGTCCACTGCGGAAGTACAGCCACACCTAAGACAAAAAAGGACAGCTAATTTTATAGAATACAGTAGTCCCACACAATAGCACTGGCACAGAAGGAGCAAATGACGTCATTCATTTAAATTCCTGTGAGCACAAGGAAACTCTGGGCATTTAGAAACCGGAATTGACCAGAGTACCGAAGGTAACTGTAATGAAAAATACACCCAAAGGAATCAATTATATTTATCACCCAAAAGATAAGTAAGGTCTTCATGTTGCTTTAGAAAATAAACCCTATCACAAACACTCTTTGAACTGTATTATTAAAGCCTTTGAACCCTAACAACAAAAATGCATGCTCATAAAGGCATATATGCAAGCATGTCTTTTCACTTTCCTCACACCACTTATCCCACTCACTCAGAAAACACTTGTGCCACAACACTTACTCTATATGCTACTAGTGATTTGATTCACCAGTCTTTCAGCACCAAGTAGCTCTACTGACAGCTATGCCAGGGCTGCAGCAGTGAAGATGACTGTGAAGGAACACTTGAAACTTTTCCTAAGTTTTTAAGGATGCTTATGGAGAACCTGTATGCCTGTAGAATCCAGTTCTTTCAAGTCACAGCCTAAAAAAGCGTAAAGCAGCAAACTTAATTATGGAAACTGCAAAGAGAAAAATGAGGACTTCTCTATAGCTTTTATTCTACGAGAGTGAAAGCCAGCTAAAAGGTGCATACTGGCACTAGCTCTACTGCTCTTCCCAGTGTCTGCATTGTACTCTGTGCCAAAAGACCACTCCCCAAACAGCAGCAGACTTCTGTCCCTGATTGCTAGACTCACTCACAGAACTCAAGAGGTACAAAGGTACATCTTTGAGAACATTCTAGTCTATATACAGATGTGATCACTGTGTTTTATCTCTGAGACGAAGAACACCTGACACAGAAAAGATAACAGTGAGGGATAATACCTTCTCATCTACTGGACCTACATGCACATTTATACATACACCAATAGGTTCCCCAAACTGTGTTAGGTAGCCCTTCAGAGGGTGTGACAACTGACAGATGCTTAGAGCTGCACTTCACAGGCAGAAAAGATTCCACCTTAAAACAAAGAAATAACATTTTTCTCAGAGGTTTATTTTGACTTCTCAATTTTAGTATTGCTATACTTACTTGCAAGTGCTAAGATATCTTCATTTTGAGCTCAAGTTCTTGATCCATGATCCCAGTTAAAACAATAAACATTTTATACTGTTCTCTCAGAGTCACACACTGATGCTAATTTGGAACGGACAAATAACAGGATACCTGGTAGAGTCAAACAGCTTTACTGCAAAAGGAAAATTATAAAGGCTGATGCACAGGTCCAAAAAGTTTTGACTAAATTTGTAATCTAGCAGATGAATTGTGCTCTAGAAATTGTTTTTAAGGCATAGAATTTGCTTTAAGATGAGGAAAGGCTAAGAATATATTCCTTACAACGTAATGAGAGACAGAGAAGTGAGGTGGTCTTATAAATCAAGGACACAGGATTTATTAAAGAATAGCTAGATGGTTTGAGAAGTTTAAACTGATACATCAGGACTAAAAGTTTCTATTCAATTCTGTAGGCAGAATTAAAATATACAAAGGATACCCTTCACTGTGAGCTCTGGTTCTATTTAGGCTTCCACCTAAATAACCCTTCTTAGACCCTTAAGTCTGCAACTTCTTGTACACAAGTGAACTACCACAGCAGTCAGCAGGATTTTGACACTAACACAGGGTATTACCACAGGCCTAGAGATAACTCTGTTTAGAAGTCATCCCAAGATAATTTTCTTCCACATGGAAAATGACAAGAAAAAAATGGTACCTCCTTACTCTGGGGACACATTCCTGGCTTTATTATAATGATGTCAATTAGTTCAAGTACACAAAGACCAAAAAAATATTACTTTTTTTTGTAACTAAAACTATGACAAATGGATTCATACTGTGTTCTACTTTATGCATCATCAAATAAATAGGCGTATTTCAGTGACAAAACACACATTACTGACCACAGTGTAACAGGGAGAAAGAACTCAGTTTGACTTTTTAGATTCAAGACTTAGCTTGTGCCTACATTTAAAAAACTGCACTTTGATTTGTAAATGGAACTAACTCAGTATAGGAAGTATTCAGACAGAAAACATACAGAATACTAGAAGGCCATTTTATGAAGATACTTTCCTGGCTGCAATTCTTAGGAACAAACATGCAGAAAATTGCTTTCTTCCAAAATAGGAAACTGGGTCTCTTAGCATAAAGAAGAAAGGGGAGCAGAAATAACTATGCTTCTGTTCTGCTTAAAATGAATGTAGCATGGAATTTAAATCCCAACCTGAGGCTTTTTAAAGACAGATAGTAATAACTGCCATGAGCATTAAATTTAAAAAAGTGAAAATAAAAAAAATCACACAAAAGCCAGGGGCATTTTCATCAAGAAGTTATTACAGAACCAGAGTTAACAATTAATTCCAGTCGACTCTGCGTTACTGTCTGAGCTGCAAGTATGGAGGTCTAGTTTTCGAACTTTTCAATGCATATATTGCATTTTTTTTTTAATACAGAAAAAATGGTATTTTAGAGCACTGTCTGATACACTGGTTCCCACACAGCTGTCTAAGAACTGCCCTGATTACTCGGTGCCAGTACTCCTTTTTTCCAGCTGCTAAGTCCCATTAGAAGCAGCTAAAATACATCAAATACTTTCCTAACACTACTTTTCCATATAATCAATTGTTGTAGTTGTCATATGGATAAGAGAAGAGAGAAGAACTGGATCAGCAATAAAATGAACTCCTTTCAGAGACATGTTCAGCAAAGTTAAAACATAGAGTCTTTGATTTCTGGGGTTATCAGGCACCTAATACCCATAGGATTTCCTTCCTAAATTCTTGAGCAGAGCACTGTCTCTGCTATGATTAATTGTGAAGTTTCAAGACTGCTTAATTTGCCAGAAGCACAATCCTGCTCTCAAATCTGTGACTAGCTAAAGGCAGATGAAAAATACAAAGTCCCTGCTATTTCTGTTGAAATGCTCTGCTTTGAAAGTGTGATGGGTGCAGATAAATGAAGCAATTGCTAGATGATAGTCTTCCATTACCGTTCATTGCAGAGGAAAAGCATTCCTTCCAAACAAGAAAAAAAAAGACTGGTTGCTGCTGAACTGAAATGGACCCATGGAGCTCACTGACATGATTCTGCACAGGTTAGCCAATACAAGCTGGAGCTGCAGTACAGGGAGTTTACAGGGAGACAGTGAGAAACAGTAGAGGAGAGGCTTGAGTTGGATGTTGATTTGAAAGATTTGGAACCAACGAATGCTAGGATAAATTAAGACAGTAACTGGATAACACAAAAAGTGCTAACAAGCCAGGGCCAGTATGTATAATCCAGGGCACAGAACATCTCATGTGCATAAGGATCAAAAGCCATACAAAGGGCTGCTTCTCACATGTTAACAAAGTGAGAGACTGGATAGAGCTACTGGAACTATTCATTGGGTCCAAAAGCATGCATTTATATATGGAAATTACAGGGCTTTGCTGAGGAATGTGCACTTCGGCATCTTGATATTCATTCCAATCACAGGATAAGAATCGATCTCTGTTAGATAACAGTATTGTTGCACTGAGATCCTGTTTACTTCTGGTTTTGCATCTTGCCTCTCCAGAAATGCTAGTCAGGCTTGGCTTGTTTCTGATACAGGGATTAAGATACAGGAATTCCTTAATTAACTTCATGCAATCTCTGACACAGGAGCCAAGGCCTCTGCATACAGAAGATGACGTGGAGAGCCGGTAATGGCAATACAAGATCGCCCCTTCACTTCCTCATTCTCTACCAGAGAAAGACAGAAGGTGGTTACAGGATCTCTGCATCTGCTTTGATTAATTTCAGTGCAATGGAGTTCCTATGGCTCTGAAGAACAGCAGTTAAGTAAGAAGAAAAAAATATCCACATAAGACAGATGCTAGCTAAACAAAGACAAACATTTGAACACACGCATATACACACAGAAAAAGAGAAATAGAAATCATGTTCTTTATCATTTATGAGGAGATGCTTTAGACCAGCTTATACGGGCACACAAACAGAATGTAATTTCAAACGAAGGCCCAGTCTGTGGATGAAAGATCAGTGTACACCCACTGAACCATCTGCAAGGCTCTGCCTCAACAGGAAGATTTCAGCCTCCACTGTTGTCAATAAAAAGTCCACACTGGATCAGTTTGTACTACCGCACCTGCCTGAACCCTGTCCTGCAAGCAGAGGGACACAGAAACATCACTTGCAATGGCACATCATGAGAGCTTACAGCAGGAGGGCAGCACATTGGCATTTTTATGCTGACAGCTATCCCCTGCTACACAAGTAAGTACTGTGATGCAGTCTGTGTCACAGAATCATACAACAGTTTGTGTTGGAAGAGACCTTCAAAGGTCATCTAGCCCAACCCCCCTGCAATGAGCAGGGACATCTTCAACTAGATCAGGTTGCCCAGAACCACATCCAGCCTGGCCTTGAGCGTCTCCAGGGATGGCGCATCCACCACCTCTTCGGGCAACCTGTGCCAGAATTTTACCACACCCATTGTAAACATTTCTTCCTCACATCCAGGCTGAATCTCCCCACTTTTAGTTTAAAACCACCACCCCTCATCCTATCGCAACAGGCCCTGCTAAAACTCTGTTCCCGTCCTTCTTATGGCCTCCTTTTAAGAACTGAAAGGCGGCAAATAAAGCGGGTCCGCACAACGTACTGCAGATGAGAATACCCGGAAGTTTCCACACCGCCTAACCAT
>NW_009926977.1:4347-12187 GCF_000696875.1 Nestor notabilis | reverse complement strand
AATAATAATTAATACTATTATTATAATAATAGATTCATATTTTGACGTGAGGTACTATTTTCCTTCACTGATAACTGGCCAGCATGGAACAATCACATATACAGATGTCTGTAGACAAGTCCAAATCAGATCTGGTAAATTTCAGGTTAATGGCTTGCATTTTCAGTTTTTCCTCATACTCACTTTTCTTGTAGCCCCACATGATTGTTTCATTTTCATTCACAGTCCTAGATGTCATACCTATTTTATAGCTCTGATATGGCTACTAAGAGGTTTTGCATCAAGTCCAACTAGAAAGCAAATGCTCTTCTGGCTGTAGAAGAATAGTATGACCATTCAGCCGTTTAATCTGTATGGGTTTCGGCACATTACCGCAAGCACAGAAGCACTTCCGTTGCATGCCTTCTCTTTCTAGTGTCTACTGAACTTTTACTTACATAATGGATTCATTTTTATTTAATATTTAACTAGTTGCTATATTTATTGATTGTTTGTTTATCCTCATATGATTGTGTGCTTTAGTTTTGATGTTTTCCATGTGCTATACCAATTTTTTTCCATCAGAAGCAATACTCAGAAGTTTGTTTCAGAAAAAAGTTCCAAGTTCCAGACAGCTTTCTGCGTGCTGTCAGACAAAAACTTCTGTTCTGAAAAGAACTTCTGTTTTCCAGTTCAATCCAATTAATACTTTTTAAAACCAATTAAAACATGCTAATAACTCATATCCCAAAACTCTGCAGTCTATTAAACAGTTGATTGTACCAGCAGTCTTTTATGAATGTGTTTGGGAATGTACAGAGTAAGCTAACACCAGCATTAGCATGAAATGAATGTTCATTTCCCCTAATGAACATCTCTGTAATGTACATCACTATTTTCATTAATCTCTTCAATTTGTTGTAATAAATCTGTTTGCAACTCATTATTGTAGCTTGAAGTGTCTATGCGGGTACATAAAATAGATGGGCAAAAGAAAATTTATGCCTTTTATTTTCCAATTTGTTCTTTTTTCTCTCTTCTTTGTTGTTGTTTTGGCTACTGTACAAAGAACAAAATCGGCTAATTCCTCTGAAATTTGATTACAGACTTTTCTTAGGAAAATATTAAAATAAAAGCAAGTAAAATATATGCATAATGTATCCTAGAAGTGTCACTGAAGAACAGATATATTGTGTGGAAAATAGACTAAAACTATCTACGGCACGGTTGTTTTGGGGCATTTTGTTTAAGCCAATTAGTCTAGATTTTCACAGAATCTTACATTAACTTGTTGCTAACACAGAATTGTCATAAAGCTGGGTTAACTAGGCTCAAGAGAATTCTACAGACATGGAGATATTAGGTTTCATAGAGTTTGCAAATCTAAGTTTATTAAGAGTGGATGAGGTATTTGCATAAAAATGTGAATAGGTCTATTTTTTGTAAAAGCTTATTAGAGCCATGTCAGCAGAGCATCTCAGGGAATCTTGAAGTTTGAACAAAACTAGAACGATCCAAATCAGAAGATTCAAAAATTGTATGACACGACAAGTGATCGATCCCTCTGTTTGGATCTTGTTCAACTGTAGCTCAGCCCTTTGTTGATACCTGGAACAAGTCTGAGACAAGATGACTGCACATCAGGAAACAGTAAGTAATGATAAAATCCTCTATTTTATTAGGCCAAGTTTTAAAGCCCTTATTTATAATGGTGAAGGTTTGTTGTCAAGTTATGATGCATGCATAGTACAGTGTGACTGCCTGTTAGAGTAAGTGGTCTGTCCCACAAGACTTACAGACCAGAAATCTTTTTAAAAAGTTTCTTGTATGTGTGCTTTGTATCAAAAAAAAAAAAAAAAACCACCCAGAACAAACCCACACCATAATTATGCCATTTATATAAAAAGACTCATGTAATGTTAGAGAATAACATACTCAGGACCATGCCTGTCTAAAACTGAATTGTATGTCACAGATTGTAATTTAATCAATTACCTGAAAAAAAATACACACTGAAATATAGTCTTTAGACTTTTTGGAAACAAATGTATGATAATCATCATATCATAGAATCATGGAATGATTAGGGTTGGAAGGGATCTTAAAGACCACCTATTTCCAACTCCCCTGCTGCAAGCAGGGACACCTTCCACTAGACCAGGCTGCTCATATCCCCATCCAACCTGGTCTTGAACACTGCCAGCAATGAGACATCCACAGCTTTTCTGGGCAGCTGTTCCAGTCTCTCATCACACTCACAGTAAATAACTTCTTCCTATTATGTAATCTACATCTTTTACTACACTCTTTTAGTTTAAAGCCATTCCCCCTTGTCCTATCACTACATGCCTTTGCAAAATGTCCCTCTCCAGCTTTCCTGTAGGTCCTCTTTAGTTACTGGAAGACTGGTACAAGGTCTCCCTGGAGCTTCTCTTCTCCAGGCTGAACAAACTCAACTCTCTCAGTCTGTCTTCATAGGAAAGGTGTTCCAGCCCTCTGATCATCTTTGTGGCCCTCCTTTGGACATGCTTGAGCCGTTCCACATCCCTTTTTTGCTGGTGGCCCCAGAGGTGAAGGCAGTTCTCCAGGTGATGTCTCATGACAGCAGAGAGGCAGAATCAACTCCTTTGACCTGCTGGTGACGTTAATATGCATAGCAAAGTAAATTTCAAAAGACAGCATTGGGATATGAGTTTGCCATATGGAAATACTTACTGTGTAAGAAATTTGTAAATTAAGTTTCATAGTAGATAAAAGATGTGCAAGTTAGCAGACATTGGTCTCCTGCTTCCTAGAATTCCTTATTTCTTTTCCTCCTCCAAACCACATCTTCAGATGCAACTTTTAATCTGGCAATTTTTAAGTTATTTTTGGCCATTTTGGATTTTACATTGAGGAGCTGTACATTTTATTACATCTTCATTGGGATATTTTTTTAATTCAAAAAGCAAAGGGAAGTAACTCCAAGTTTAATAATTAGTTTGAACATACTCTTAATTCAGTGACACTCATAAAGGCCAAATAAATAATATTTGTGTTATTATCATAAACCATTTGTGGTATATACGTCATCAAAATGCCATAGGAGACTTTCAAAAAATGAAAATGTCTTCTATCCTCCTGCATTTTCCAGTGTCCTGACTGAAAACTGGCAACCAAGGTGGTTTTTTGTTTGGTTGGTTGGTTTTTACTTTTTTGTTTTACAGAAAGAGAAGCATCACCATGTTAGGGTTATGAGTATTCTAGTTTTGGGATTTCAATATCAATAATTTAAAAATACAGTAAATAAAGAGTATGAATTTTAAAGCAAGCAGTATCAAAGATAAAACATTCGTTCACTTTTTAAATTCTTAGTCATACAGCTCCTACGACAAAGTCTCATATTTTATATATGAAGAAGATGAGAACAAAATTCAGGTAAGTTTAATGGTATTTCTTTACCTAGATTTATTGATATGCCAGAACGCAATCCAACATGTATGGACAGACAAAATGAGTTATGTATACTGTTCTTTCTCTTTGCTACTATGCTGTGACCTGGAGAAGACTTCTGAAATACTACTTTTAGTTATTCTGAATTTAATAGTCTGTTGAACATATTAAGTCCCTGTGTGGATAATCATTGATGCACCTTGTAGATTTCAAGGAAGCGTCTGATATTTCTGCCTCTCTAAAAATAGGGGCTGTTTTTAGCACGTAACATCTGACGTTTCTTAGAAATCTATGGAGCCACATGGCTGAGATCAGTTCTCTGGCTGTGCAACATGGCAGATATCACATCTATAGAATAAAAATCTCTTTTATCAGACCAGGTTGCCTCATCTATTTTGTCTGACAGAAAATAAAACTGATCCATACTACTTCAAAAACTGGGGAGGGTGAGTGTGCTGTCTGAAAGAAAGCTTGTGATTCTATGCAGAAGTATGCCAAGGACCACGATGATAATAAACCATCATGGACAACTGAATCCAAACACTCAAGCCCATGTCCAGAGTATTTAGTTTACTGTGTGGACCCTAATTCATTCATCAACAGGTAGAAAGTACAGGCTTCCTATTTCTCCATGGTCTATTCTGGAAGAATTCACCTTCCGAGATGACATGTCCCAGGGTAGAGAGAGTGATTCACAACAGCTGCTGTGTTTCCTGGAAGCCTGAAAACAGAACACAGGACAGTAGTGATACTCATGTGCTGCCCCTGTAAGCCAGGAAGATGATGACACTGATGTTCTGAACTAACCCCACAAGCCTAATATCTTTCATTCAACATTTTGTAACTGGTACAAGAGCCTGAAGGTATATGTACGTGGAATATTAATTTCTAACCATTTAGTCTTGATAAGATGTTAATTTTTTAGGCTGTTTAATGGGTCATAAAGCTAATTATACCACTGAAAAATAATGTGAGTTTATGGAAGAATGAAGAGAAGGATACTACTTCTTGCTAGCTTTACACTATATTGTTGTAAATACAGTGTAAAAGCTAAATTTGCCAGCTTTGTTTTCTATTTAAAATCTTAACCTAGCACTACTCCAAATTACTGTAATTGATGCTGCAGGATCTGTACAAATGGAAATAAATGGAAGGAGCGGGGGAAGTAGGGTCACCTTCTAGTGCTGTTAGTTAGGTTAGACTGCATACTTTATCAAAGCTGTTTCCTTTCTTGTCCATATTACAACTGGTTTCCCCTTTGTTTATTTTCTCTTCATCTGTACATTTGAAAATCTCTTTGTTGTTGTAAGCAAGCTCACTGTTCTTCCAGCAGACAGCTGATGTTAATATCAATATCATATCATTTGGGGCATCTCACAAATCTGGAGATAAAGGAATATCAAGAGGAATTGCCAGTGGCCCTTCACATATCTCAACTTCGTATAGTGCATTTTGATTGCAAATAAACCACTTCTGATCAGTGCCAATCTGGTCAGAAAAAAAAGCATTTTCAAACTGTAATGGTTTAATGGATATTTACTGTATTTTATTATCTTGATTAATAGCACTGAAACTTGGAGGCTAAACACTGTATAAACATTTAATAAGTTTTTAAATTTGGGGGGAAAGGGGGCTTCATTGTGGTTTTCATTATTATCGTCAATGTTCCAATTCTTGAAAACTTTTGGGACATTTCTCAGGTCCAATTTTAGTCTCTTGCTAGTGAAGTGAGGTACTTGCTGTGGTGGTAAAAATATTAATATTTAATTTTTAACAGGTCTGGCTAAGAACTTGGTCCTAACTGAAACAACATTCCTTGCAACTAGAATCTAACTGTCTGTGATGATTTCTCACTCCGCAGTTCTGAGTTAATACAATACCTGTTGTGCCAATCCTATAGGCTCCGCCAAGAGCCAGCTTTCCATATTGGCATATTATTTACTCTGATTCCTTCTTAGTAGTGTGGCAGTCAGTAAGCTATGTAAGGAGTTCAACCCTCCCAGGGGTGGTTACCTGGCTCTGATAACATAGAAATTATTGCTTTTCCTTATCTCTTCCATTTTTTATTTTTTTTTCTGAAGCAGTATATAGGTTGGGCCTCTGCAGTCACTTAACAGAGAATAATGTTCTCCAACTATGATCATAGTTAATAAAGCTTATACTAGACCTGTCCTAAACTGTAATTGCATTATTGTACACTTGGAGCCAACACTGCTTTCTAAAGAACATATTCATGGACACAGTTTAAAGTACTCATCTTTAAAATCTATTTCAGTGAATTGTCATTTATTCTCCTTCCAAAAGAGATTCTTGTATTCCCATGAATTAATTACACTTGTCTTTACTGAAAGATGTAACTGTCATAGAGAATACAACATTCTGTTCTAAAGTACACTTGTTGGATATCAGTAGTTTGTCGGTTTGCACTCTGTTTGCATACCTTCAGTTGTATTTCTTTAACTGGTATTTATTCCTTTTATGAAAGAGACAAAGAGCCAGAAACAAAGAAAACATCACTTCAAAAATTACCTGTAATATATTCAGGTAAAACTAAGCATTTAAATTTTAAATAGCCTACTGATCTTTCATAGACACCAGCAAGTTAGAGTACAAGGAGTATTTGGGAAATATCTTGTAAATGATAGTTTTATGCAGGTAAGATAATTTACAGTCTTTGAGATTATTTTCATTTCAAGCAGATCAATTGATTTACTTGGATCACTATACGATATTTATCCTGAAAGCATGGCAATTACAGAACCTAATATTCATTTTATCAAATTCTATTCATCTTTTAGTAAGGAGTTCCATGAAGACAGGACTCCTTACATGGAGAAAGTAAGGCTGGGCTTCTTTGTAAAAATAAAACAGTAAAAGGATAACCGGCTGCCAATGCTACCATCTTGGACCTAATTAACATTATAGTTTCTTTTAGACACATTCACAAAAACTTTTTTTTTTCTTCTTTCTCTATCAAAATTGATTGGTCTTACTTAGACTAGATATCCTAGAAATAAAGTTAGTAGTAGATATTATTGTAGCTCCTGCTTCTGAAGCAGTTACTGCTGTAGCTTTGGCATTAGCCAGCAAAATACCATGGAGGCTGCATTGAAGTTGACATGGGCACCAGAAGATGAACTATAAATGAATCACTAAATGATCTTCTGGTGAACTTACGGTATTTAACAAAGGGAGGGTGAGGCCAGACTTTAGCAAAGGCTTTGTAGAAATTTTTTTAAAGCAAACTAGGAAAACACGAGGTATTTTATTCCAAAATGTGAAACGCATCATGACCTCATAACAAAAAATTTTAACCTCTTATCTTAAATAATCACAGCTACTAAGCTACTAATTAAAAAGGAATACATGTGAAAAAATCAGTGCAGGCACAAAAATCAGAAAATAAAGGGCAGGGAGAAAAGTATTAATGCTACTGGTATCACTGGAGGTCATCTTGGCACCACGATAGATACGATAATAATTACACCGTGATCACAGATTTATCCTTCTTGGTCCTACTCATAATCTCAAAGTTTATATTCATTATGCAATTTTTCTTATGTTTTCTCCACTATGACCAGTCTTACTTTACATGTCTCAGAACAGGAGGCTTTAACTAACTTATTCTAATGGAAAGTGCTCTACAAGGTCAAATGGAAGCAGTGGAAAGGATGTTCACTTAACAAGTTGTTGTCTGACATAGCTGATGTACGAACATTGATCAGGCAGTTAATTGTTAAAGGAATTAAAATTCTTTGAGTTCCACATGCTATAATCAGCCCAAATTGCAGCTTTACAGCCTCATCTAATATTTCATCTGCGAGGCTAAACTGGTACCATTCTTCTGTCATAGAGAGATGCCTCTTTTGTTAATGATACACAAATGCATTTATAAATGATTTAAGACACTATTTTCTCAAAGTCCAATTTTGGCCCTCAAAGCAGCAAGAGGAATCAACATATTTTTGCAAACAAAATTCAAGAAAAATGTGGATAAATAAAAACCAACACAGTATTTTTTATGTCATAGCAACATTTTAAAATTATTTTTGCAAAATAACTTCTTGTTTACAGCTTTCAGAACTTATATTCCACTCCTTAGACTATCACAATTTATTAAAATCAGATCTTTCCATTTCTATGTCTACTTGCAACATGCTTCTTTTTTTACTCTGGCTGACACTAATATTCTTAAATATTTGTTTCTTAATTTCCCATTTTACATTCAATTCTTCAAATGACTACATTGGATTAGTGTAAGGTCTATTGTTCTAAGTGGACAATAAACATTAATTTTGTTAATTTATTGATAGACTATAATTACCTCTTGCTAAACTATGTGGAGAGCTATTGGGAAGTAGAGCTATCTATATGACCTATGTATGAATCATGAGGATCTGGAAAAACAGGGAAGCTTAGAGCACTCCCA
>NW_009926977.1:0-4316 GCF_000696875.1 Nestor notabilis | reverse complement strand
TTCCTATTCATTACTTACTTAGGCAGACAAAATCCCACATCCACTGTACAAGCCAGTGATAAACTTCATTAGGTATTTTAAAATAACTTTTCTGAACACTCAATCACCATTTTTACAGAACACTTAAATGCTTACGAAATCCAGTAACAAGTTAATCTTAATAACTAAATTAACATATTAAGCAGAAAACAAAATGAAACTGAAAGAGATGCATCATATATTATATAAAACTTAGTAGCTTGAATTAATTTTAACTAACGTATCACTAATAAATATATTAATTCTATCCTTTTATTTTTAGTCTTACAGTGTATGAAAGTCTAAATAGGAGTTTCTAGCTTTTACTTTACAGTGCAATTTGGAGTGTTTTCTATAGGATCTAAACATTTAACAAAAATAAAAAGTGAAAATTTATTCTAAGAAAAATTTAAATCTTGACAAATTTTGATTTGATGAGAAACTCAACATAAGCTGGCAGTGTGCACTCACAGCCCAGAAACCAACCATATCCTGGGCTGCATCAAAAGGAATGTGACCAGCAGGTCAAGGGAGGTGATTCTACCCCTTTGCTCTCCTGAGACCCCACCTGCAGTGCTGTGTTCAGCTCTGAGGCCCCCAACACAAGAGGGACATGGACCTGCTTGAGCAAGTCCAGAGGAGGCACGGAGACAGCTGCGTTTGTGCGGCCTGGAGAAGAGAAGGCTGTGTGGAGACCTTATCTTCCAATACCTAAGCAAGACCTACAGCAAAGCTGGAGAAGGACTTTTTACAAGGGTATGTAGTGATAGGAAAATGGGAATGGTTTTAAACTGAAAGAGGGTAGATTTACATTAGTTATTAGGAAGAAATTCTTTACTGAGGGTGGTGAGAGACTGGAACAGCTGCCCAGAAAAGATGCGGATGGCCCATTCCTGGAATTCTTCGAGGTCAGGTTGGATGGGGCTTTGAACAACCTGGTCTAGTGAAAGATGTCCCTGCTTGTGGCAGCGGGGTTATAAGTAGATGACCTTTAAAATCCTTTCCAATCCTAACTATCCTCTGATTCTGTGATTCTATGAAATACATCAGAAGAAACCAAACTGTTACTAAAATATTTTTAAAGTTTTAAATAATATACTTCCAGAAAACAAAGACAGTATAGACTGACTCTTTAGAGATATAGTCAACCCATGATGCATTGCAGGAGATGTCCCACACTACTTGCTAAATAAATATAGTTAATAAACTTGTCAATATCTGTTATGTAAACATAATTAAGTCCCATGAACAAGATGTTACCAGATTAAATAGTGATGTTTAGCTGGTTTTCTTACATTAATATCTTAATTATCCCTGAATGTCACTCACAAAAATCTGTTGTTTCATAAATATAAACAGGAAAGCTTTCAATACAGAAGCCACAGGTTAGCATTCTATCACTAGAATATTGATTATTTCAGTAATATTCTTTGAAAACAGGCTTTAGATATGCAAGGCATGTTTCCAATTATAAAAGATTCATATTTCCAATGTTTAATTTTTATTTAATATGCAATAACCACACTAAGGCAACAAGGTATTTCTAAGACGGGGCTGCATCCAAGCATATTTTATTAAAATCTACATTTGAGTGTGTGTTTTAATCTTACTATTTGGTTCTGGCACTGATTCATTTGTCCAAGACACCGCAGGAAATTTACCAAGTTCCACAAATTTTCCCAGTGCCAGCCTGGTTACATGTATGCCCCTTTCATTTATTAAGTTGTAACATTCTCCCTGCTGATTCATAATGGAATGACAGAGGGAGACATGAACTTCCTTTTTATAATAGGCCTGTCTGTTTCTACTAATTTTACCAGCCCTGATAAGATCGCAATAGGTAAGGGTTACATCTACACTACAGTCTAAGGCAATCAGTGCTGTTTCTGTAGACACATGAAACTTTGTCATGGTGGCTATTTTGGTAGTGTCTATGGAATCTCTGAAAGATAATTTACATAACATTCAATTCATCTAAAGGCAGACATCAGAAATTTAGGTGATCAGTTTCTGTTATCCAGAAAAAGTGTTTCTGTTATTCCCAGCAGTGTGACAGGGGTGACAGATACAGAATAACAGAAGGGTTTGGATCTGAAGGGACCTTTAAATATCATAAAATGCAACCCCACTGCAATGGGCAGGGACACTTTCCACTAGACCATGTTGCTCAAAGCCCCACCCATCCTAGCTTTGAACACTTACAAGGGATGGGGCATCAACTTCACTGGACAACCTGTTCCAGTCTCTCACCAATCTAATCTTAAAAAAATTTATCCTTACATCTAATCCTCTACTGTTGAGATTGTTTCTGTTTTGAGAGGTTTTTACCACCAGTCTCTTAATTCATATTAATGTGGATTCTTTTCCAAAGCTTGTTGTTTGTGTTGCAGAGAGCCACTGCTTCTTTCTTGACATTGCCTCAGAGACACAGCTGCAAGGGAAGGCAAAGCAAAATTAGAAAAAGCAAGAAAAATGGCCGTAATTGCTAGGAAATAGAAGATCTCACTGATAAGAGGAACTTAGTGATACAGTTACAGACTGTGAGAACACTTTGCCCCACATTGTCAGTACAAAGGGAGGGAAAGGAGGGAAGGTCTTTGTTTCCCACCTGGAGGGATGGTCCATTATGAACCCAGCAAGAACTCGCACTCTGCATGGCATCTTTTTCATCACTCTTCGTACCAAGTAGCATTCTAAAGCAAGCAAGGGTAGTATCTAGAGTCTCTCTTTGGATGCTGGGAACCCCAAGTCATGCAGCATCACTGTGCAGACCCCACTCTTAGAATGGGTCAAATAACCCATTTTAGTCATTTGAGCTATATCCTGATTTTCTTGCAAGAAACCACTTTGTTCATAGCTCCTAATGCAGAGTAAAATGGATCTTCACACGACAACCTTTTGCTGCTTCTTTTTTAGACAAAGGTAAGGTCAGGAAGGCGTGATCACCAGTACTGAGTAGGAGTTGCTTGCAGACTCCCCTGAGTTCATCCTGCAGCCACCTCTTCTACCTTCTCTCCACAAGCAACACAGAGGAATGGGAAAGGGGTCTTGCGGTCAGTTCATCACACATTGTCTCTGCTGCTATTTTCTCCTCGTGCTCCTCCACTGCTCCAGTATGCTGTCCCTCCCATGGGAACAGCATACTGTTCATGAACAGTCCTTCGTGAACTTCTTCAGTGTGGGTCCTTCCCACAGACTGCAGTTCTTCACAAACTGCTCCACCATGGGTGCTTTCTACAGTGTTCCTTCAGGAACAGACTGCTTCAGTGTCGCCACCCACAGGGTCACAAGTTCTGCCAGCAAACCTGCACCACTGTGGGCTCTTTTCCACAGAATCACAGGTCCTTCCAGGATCCTGGTCTAGCATGGGCTCTCCACAGGGTCACAGCTTCTTTCAGGCACATCTACCTGCTCTGATGTGGGGTACTCCACAGGATACAAGTGGGTATCTGCTCACCATGGACTTCCATGAGCTTCAGAGGGATGGCTTAAAGCACCCTGGTCTTGAACACAGGCTGCAGGAAAATCTCTGGTTGGCCACCTGGACCACCTCCTCCGCCTCCTTCTCCACTGACCTTGGTGTCTGCAGAGTTGTTTCTTTCTTATATTCTCACTCTTCCAGCTGAAGAGTTTCTGCATCTTCCTGTCCTTCAACTTTTTTGCCTTGTAAGAACTCACCAGAATGCTTCCCCAGAGTAGGGTTCAGCTGCCAGCATACAATTTATTGCTTTTTTCTGATTCCCTCCATTGTTTCACCTGACCATACTATGATTAAATGAAAGGTCACCAGTATGCCAGAAAGTCAGGGTCATATTTGTCAAACTTACATGAATATCCTTGATATCTTAAGAGACCTCAAATGAAACTAGACACCTACATGTGTGCTGCTGAATCCTTTCCTAATTTTCAGTCTTACCTCTCTACTTTGTTACTGTGGTATAAACCACTAAAATCCTTGTGCAGCCTACACTGCTCTTATATATGTACATGTCCCTAAAAATGTTTCATAAACATTTTTCAGTATCTCTGTGTAGCATACTGAAAACTTAGGACTCTATGTTTTTTCTTCCCTTTTTTTATAATACAAATATAGTATTTCAATATTAAATACATATTATAATATTTTTAAAATCTTACCAGTTGTACATTACATTAATTATCAACTAGTCCTTCTTAAAACATTCACTGTTATCTAATTAAAATACAGCTAGTTTCTCTAGTGAAAAGGCCAAGTGTTTTTGAACATTTTATATTAAGACTAAGAAAAGTGTCATATCAGGAGCTGCTGTGAGAATCTG
>NW_009926976.1:0-254 GCF_000696875.1 Nestor notabilis | reverse complement strand
GCAAAGAGAGAGCAGTAGCTTAGCTCCGTCCCGGGGAAGCCGGCAGAGCTGCTCTGAAGGAGCTGTGGAAACAGGCTGGCACCAGACCCATGAAGCCCGTGGTTGTGCCACGGCAAGCGCACAGCTCCGGACCCCACTCGTTTTGGCCCCCGGCTTGGCGCTGAGGGCACGGCAGCTTTGCCCAGGCCACTACCTGCTCCGGCAGCGGGCAGCACAGTCACGCACAGCCCACCGCACAACGGGGCAGGGGCGAG
>NW_009926975.1:29121-33267 GCF_000696875.1 Nestor notabilis | reverse complement strand
TGGGATACTGGGCGGGAGGGTGACGCTTGGTTCCTCGCTGCTCACCCGGTCAGAGGCCGTTAACAGCCGTTCCGGCGATGACAAGGCAGCAGCGTCCCTCTGTCACCTGCAGTATCTGGTATCTGAAGGGAAGGCAGGGTCAGGGTGGTCCCTACGCAGCCCTTCAGCGGTCTGTTGCCAGGGCTGCGCTCGGGTGACCTCCTGGTTATCCGAGGTGCGAGGTCTCACAGCGGCTGGTCGTGTGGCCTTTGCCGCAGACAGCGTTGGCCTGGCCTCAGGCAAGGCGAAGGGTGCGAGGGGAGCCCGCGTAGTTACTCAGTGTGACTCAAACCTCACTAGTGTTTATAGGAAAACATGGAAACTCCATGCTTAAAGTGTCTACTCTTGAGGCGGGAGCTGGAGAAGCCATCCTTTAACACACTGCTTGCTGTGTTCATGAAAGCCCATTGCTCACACAGAAAACGTCAGTAAAGAAAAACAAGTTTTCCCAGTTACTGGCTGGATACACAGGAAGAGACAAAAGTAACTCTTCTAGGGAAAGCTGATTTGGTATAGGCGAGACCAACGTCATGACTCTTGTACAAAGGGACTGGGAGGGTGAATCCTGCTGGAGCTGAGTGGAGCTGAATTCATGTGGCACCACCTCTGATCTCAGAAAAAGCAAACTCCCCTTTAGTCCAGGATAGATGTAATTTCCTTGAAAAACAAATAGAGATGTCCTTTGCCATAACTTATTCAGGAGCTCTGATCTTTGTGGACAGTTAAGTATTGGAGACTGCTTAAGGACTGCTTCTCAAACTAGGGCTTCTATGGTCTGTAAATATATTTCTTTTTTATTCAGCACAGACCAGCTTTATGGTCAGTAGTGATGGTTGCAGAAAACAAAAATTTTTATCTGTAATTTCTTACAAGTGAAGGTCTCTGAGACTAGAGTAGGAAAGGTTTCATTAGGTTAATGTGGTCTTGATTACCGGTTTGGTGTATATGACGTGGGGATTCTCTTTGCAGCACAGTTAGTCTATCCTGTTAATGTTTCCTAACTTTAAAAAATCAAATATGTAGTGAGTGTCCTGTGACATGCTTAATTCTTAGCCAAAAGAGGCTAACTCAACTTCTGGTGATTACTTGGAACAAGAGTTACCAGCATCAGACTTAGTTGTGGCTGGAGACAGGTATGGTTGATGCTTACTGTGTGTGGAACTACTGTTTCTCTGCCATTGCTGTAATCTCTCTTAAAATGGTGATGAGTTGTGATACTGCTGTTTTGTCACTGCTTAGGTTACTTTCTGCTGCTGTTTACAAAAAGTCATTTTCTGTGCAGCCTGTGTTTCTTGTAAGATCCCCACTTGTATACCAAAATACAGCTCAGTGGTAATTGAAGTAACAAGACAATAGTTAATATATGATAATTTCTAATATTTCACATTAGTATTGCTCAAAATGGAAGGAATTAATGTTTTCACAACAAAGAATTATAAAAGACACTGTATGTGAACAAACCCCACCAGCTGGGTGATTGGATACCTTCTGTTCTGATACCTACATTTCTAAATGCTCAACAGAATTTCTTGATTTTCAGTAGCATGTTAGGTCTGTCTGCACTGAAGCATTTATGGAAAGTTACAACTGTAAATTTCAAGGCATTTTGAAGTGACAGCTAAAGAAGATTATAAAGTCTCAATAGTGTGTCATTTTCTTCCTGTGCTGCTCTCTACTCCAGGTGGGCTTAGGGAAGGAATTGCAAATGACATTTCCTTTCCAGTCTTTTCAGTGTAGTGATCATTAATGGTTTTCACCTTCTAATGCTCTATTGGGATTTGCTCACTATCAGATGACAGATCTGGCTTTGCAGTGAATTTAAATGGGACGTGAGATAAGTGTAGATGGACTGCTTGAAACCTGCTGTGCAAAAAAGGTGGGAGGAATTAGAACATTTCTATTTAAATTGCAAAGAACAGGAGTGTTAAAGGTATTTCTGCATTTATGATATATTAGATCCACCTGGAATACACAAACAACTTGACCTTTTGTCTAGAAGTGATGTTTAAACAGGAATCCTAGTAGCTTCCACAGGGAAAAAAGAGCACCCACCTTACTCCCCCCAAAAAAACAACACCAAAACCCTCCAAACAAAAGTCTTCCCTGCCAGCAAAGCCTAGATAAATACAGATCAAACACCATATGATTATGAAGTGGGAAAACTTGGTGAGGTGGGCATCCCACACACTATGGAACCAAGAGTCTGATGAAGGTAACTCACACCAGCAAGAAACAGCAAGGGACAAAGGACACCTTTTAAAAGAAGGCGTGAGTTGGCATCTGGAAGGCTTGCAGAGCAGTAGGAGAAACACGGCTTCCAGATCTTTTCAGATGCAGAATTCTGAACTATAACTTTGCACTTACTGAAAAAGAAAGTTTGATAAAATAAGGTTCCCCATACTATTTTTTTCTATTTAACGATGTGTATTTGGTACTAAGAAAGAGATAGCATTTATTTTCTGCTAGGTAATTACTAGCAAGTAGGGATGCTTTCACCTCTGTCATTTTTTAAGCATTGTACTTTAAAAGCTTCTCTTTTGTAGTTTTTGAGTTTTACATAAGCTGAAGAATAAAAGATCCTGTTTAGAGAATATTAAATACTGTGCTTTATGCAGATTAGACAAACGATCAAAATGTACTTTAAGATTCAAGTGTGGAATGCAGGAAAATAAATGGTTTTAGGCCTTAAAGGCTATCTTCCTTTAATTTGGTTCTCCATTTCTTTTTGTACATCCATGCCAAAATACCTCATTAGCAACTGTAAGTTACTTCTGTATACCTTTTTGTTTGTAAGATCATTTACAGATTTAACTGTGGACTAATTAAGAATTTATACTGTGAATTGAATTTAAAAAAAATAAAATGCTCTAAATCTCTAGACAGCTGAATTACTTGAGGAAAGAAAGACTAAAAACGTTTGAATTATCTCCACTTAAGCAGACCTTCTGTTTCTATTAAGTGGCTGTAGCTTAATATTATAGCAGTTTGATTATGTTCCTTCTGTCACAGATGTCATCCTTGGTTTCTTTGCCTGCTCATTCTCTTCTAGGATGAAACCTCAACCCCTGCTCAGTAGTCCAGCCCAAATCTGGAAAGTGCTGAACTTCTTAATGCAAGATTGATCTTTATGACATGAGTTCAACACTCGCATGTGCATGTCAATGATACCTGCTGCTATTTCCTCTACTAGTAGTCCTTCTGTACCTCCTTCTCTGCTAGCTACTCTTGCCCACAGGTAGAAATAAGTCAGCAGAGTGAATGCCAGAAGGGGTCTGCTTTGAAAATAAGGCTTCTGAGTGGATGGATGAATGTGGCATAGTATAGAAATGGGTTGGGCTGGGTGAGGGCAAATTTAAGATCAGTCTTACATTTTTCTGTATAGGTAAAATGCGTCTTGATTGGGAACATGACTGTCGTATTTCTATTCAAGAAGCTCGATGCTCTTAATACCCTAGTTCTAGCAATCTAAAGCATAGTTAATAAAAATAGGAAGTTATTTAATGGCTTATCCTACTCTCCTCTCTCCCCTCAAAACAGGTGTAGAAACTGTTGGACACAGTTGTCACTACTCGGTAGTGCAGGTGGTTCTTCATTGAGTCAAGAGAAGTGCTTTTCAGGAGAACTGGCACTAGGTACTGGAACATGCTTTCTTTTCAGTTTATACCTTATGGGGTTTTTCCACCTCATTGAGAGAATCCAGAAATAATGTTCCTTGTTGCATTTTGTGGTGCTTACCTATTTCATTGCTGTAGAAATCCTTAATTCCTACTTTGAGGGTTGTAAAACTTTGCCATTCAAGAAGGTGGTGATTCTTTTTCTTCTGGTGTGCTTCTCTTCTGTGCTTTAGGAATCTTTACAGAACGGTCATGTATATGCCCACTGAAGTGGTAGTCCTCGCAGTATGTCCAGCACACAAGTCCAGGTTTTAAAGACTGTTTTCTGCAATTTAACTGTTTGCTGGAAAAGAAAAATTAGTTAGGAGCTTCCTCACCCCATTGAGAACATGGAGATAAGCAGTTTTCTTTGTCTGTTGGAACTCAGGTTGCTTATGATCCAAACTTAGTATTTATACAACTGGGCTGATGCAGCATGGTAGCTGAAGTAATG